>NC_136264.1:91756224-91996224 GCF_964187855.1 Myxine glutinosa | reverse complement strand
CTAAGTTAGCAGGGCAACAGGTAGTTCAGATGATGCCGTGTGTATGGTTAAAAGGTGTGATTGCACAGGTGTGCAACTGAACAGGTGTATGGAGCAGTGTATGAGGGAGTGATGGTCATGTGTATTGTGCTGACCAAATGGTCCAGGAAGGAAGGAGGGTGCAGGTGGCACCAGGTGTGATTGCACAGGTGTGCAACAACAGGAGGTATGGAAAAACAGGTGTATGGAATGGATGGTCGTGGAGTGAGTATGGTGGAAACTGTGGAGTGGAGTGGATGGTGCGAAGGAGTGGATGGGGGAAAGAAGGATGGACCCCCATCACGAATACCCGGGGAGGGTAGAGTAAGTGTTAGGTAGAGGGTACAGGTAAATTGTGGTTGAATATTGGCATCTGTGGTGCGGGTAGTTGCACAGGAGTGCAGTGATGGGTGCATTAGTGTCGTGGAAATGGCTGGGCGTGTAGCCTGTTAGTGTGTGTAGTTGGTTGACACTCCGCCACTGTTAGGATGTCGGCCAGGTGAGGCTACAGGGGGGCTCTGGGAGCCGGTAGAGTTGTTGTGGATGGGGCCCGAGGATCCGGAGGACGGACCCGGGTAGCCCAGTGCCAGAGGGCACCAAGGGGTGACAGAGCCAGGAGGGGCCCTCCCCAATTAGATAGGTTAGGGTGAGGAGCTAGGTAAGCTCGGGTGGCAACTACAGTGGTGGAGGTGTGCAGGTGGGTAGACCTGCTGGGAGAGCTGCACGACCCAGCCCGGAAATTGTGCAAGGGCACAGGGAGTTGAATCGGGGGAGTGAGACCCCAAATTGAGAAGCACCACAGTTTGGTCAATGGGAATTGGTTTTTAGAACCCATAGTGTAAGTTGGCCAATGGATTGGCAGGGAAAGACCCCGGGTAGTGTAAAGTGTGTTAAAGTCATTTAGAAGGTAGTTAGGATTGAAATCTCCTCGCACCATCTAAATCCACTCACCTGGGATGACGTACCTCCACACCATGCCAGGTTGTTTTTATTATTTTTATTGTGCAGATGTTTGGAATGTGAGACGCATCATGACGTGGGTGTGACATTGTGCTTGATGTTCCATCTCTTCCTCCTTATGAGGATTGATGATGAATTGGGTGATGGCAAAATTTGGATAGAGGGATTGTGGAGACGAATTTGGTATAGGGGAAATATGGGGAAGACGTGACATTAGCGACGAATTTGTAAAGGTGTAGATTTTGTAAATATGGGGTAAGGGCAAGGGTAGAGTAGGTGACAGGGGGGGTGACGTACGGTAGGGACGAGCTTTCTCACTTCGCTCTCCGTACGCACTTCGCCTTGCATTGCCTGTATTAATGTGTACCCTTGTGACCTTACCCCTCGCTCATCTGTCTTTTCCCCCCTTGTCTCCCACATGAGGACCTGTGCGCCACTGGGCGCCGAGGGGAGCGTGCGAGAGTCCGCCATTGTGCGCCCAAAACTCCCTGAACCAGCTGTCTGCATCGATGCACCACCTTATGGACCACATGTCTGTGGCTGAGCACCACTGATGGACCCCATGGGCTGGGGCATGGCCCCTCTGCTGGAACCGGCCATGAAGGCCCGAGATCTTGCTGGCGGACCTTGGTCACAGGGCACCTATGCCCCACAGGTGAACCACACTAGTCGGCCCTGTGGGCCATAAATAAATGAAAATGGACACGTTTTGTGCAAATTTTATTGCAAATAGGCTGCCAGCAAAGAAGATGACAACAACTGGAAGAAAGCAAATAGCCAGCAGAGGGAGCCGAAGAGCAAGAGACCACTAGCAAGGTTAGGGGTTGTTTGGTTATTTTTATTCATGAACAGTGATGACTGTGCATTGATTGGTGCTTGAGGGTGCTTTGGTGCGTTTTTGGGTGCTTGCATGGTGCATCGATGCAGGGCAGACTGTCTCCCCCCCCAAAAGAACGATCACAGGTCCTGGGTTGCGTTTTGTAAATAAAAGCAGAGTCATTGTAAATAATGCGCCCCCACCGTAAATGTATAGTTTGAAGACCATTCCGCAATTCGGTTAGCTGTGGGCGTGAATCTGTTAGGCAGGGTGCAATGGAGCAGCGGGGCATATTTATTTATGTTTTAAAACTGTCGCACTCAGGGTCAGGTTAAATATAGAGGGAACTACACCTACGTGCCTCACTAAAAGTTAAGGTAAGAGGCCCGGGACATGCCTAAGAGGAGGAGGATGCAGTGTTGTGGATATGAGAATGTTTTTTTTTTTTTGTTGTTGTTGTGTAAATTGTTGTAAAATATCGCCCTCCTTACTCCAGTGTTGTATAAAGGTCATAGGGCGTTCCCGTAGTTAATTCCATAAAGCATACACGAAGGACACCATATATCCCTGTTCAGTAGTTTATATCCTTATTATGTGTATTAGTGTAAGGCTGTGTCTTCCATTAATTGAAATACTCCATTGCACCAAGTGAAATAAGGTAGATTCCCTTCCAGCCCCCCTTTCGTCAATAATTGCCAACTGCATTTGGCTGTTGTCTGCAATTGCCGCCATTAAGCAAGTGCTCTGTTCGGGGAAGAAAGGCGTGGCACCTCATCGTCATCAAAAGTTGGAGTCAGAGAGCCCTTAACCACCAATCAGCACCGCGGTGAGCGAACCGGTAGGCGTGCCCTCGTAGCCCGCGGCTTGATTCCGGGGAGGGCAATAAAAGAAGGAGTGAGGGACTGCTTACGGAGTTGAGTAAGGGATCCCCATGAGCAGATGCGTCAGGGAGAGAACCCGTCATGCAACGCCCCCACGAGATACGAGAGAGAAGGCAGATGAACCGATGGAGAGCACGCGGCGCATGAGGCGGGGGAATCCCTGAAAGAACAGCGGCACGCAGCAGCTTCAGCCGCAGCAGCTTCAGCCACAGCAGCTTCAGCCACAGCAGCTTCGGGGCCTTGACGGCAGTTTCGAGCGGGGCCGCGAAGGAACGGTGGCTGCTAAACGTGCCGATCGAGAAAGGGCGGCGGCTGCTCATCCCCGACTCGACCGTGCTGCGGTTCCAGCTGAACCTTCCGCTCCCTCCAACCATCCACCTCCTGCCATTTCTGTCATCATCCCCCGTGTAAGTGTGCTTGTAGTCTGTCTTTTGTCTTGTCCCTGGGTATAAGTAAGCTTGTATAAGTTAATATTTGCACTGTGTCTCCTTGATTCCTTCTGTCTTTATTTTATTATCCTTCCTTCTCCTTGGTTTCTTTTGGCTGTAAATAGTAAATAAATTATATTTGTATTCCTTACCCTTTGTCTTTCTTCTTCTTCACATCCTTCGCTTTAGTCTTTTCCCCATTGAATATCTGTGGCGCGATTTTGGCCAACGTTCAGGAGTCGGGTTAGTCAGGGTAACTGTTCGGGCGCGGCGGCCATCCGCTCAGCAAACAACATCCTAGCCGTGTCCGTAACAATATATATATATATATATATATATATATATATATATATATATATATATATATATATATATATATACATACATACATACATATATATATATATATATATATATATATATATATATATATATATATATATATATATATATATATTATATATATATATACATATATATATATATATACTGTATATATATATTGTAACGGTTTTGAGAAGTGTAACGAATTTGAGAAGTGTAACGGTTTTTGAGAAGTGTAACAATTTTGGAAGAAGTGTAACGAATGTGAAAAGTATGGTTTTGTTGTGTGTAACACCCTCGTAATGTAAATAATGGTCGCAGCCGTCCTCCTAGTTAATTCCATGAAACTTACACACAGGCCACGATATATCTTTTTAAATAGTTTATTTCCTTATTCCATGTAGGCTAAATATGTGTTTCCCACTAGATTGACTCTGCATTGTATCGAACGAAATAAGCGTAGGCCCTTTCAATTTCCCCAATCATCTCCGCTCTCCCAAAGTTCCTTTCAAAAGCGGTGCGAGTGGTGTTCAATCCCGCAAGCCGCCATTGCCCATGTGCTCATCTCGGAGAAGAGGGGGGGGGGGGGGTGGGTAGGAGCCGCCAACTCACAGGCGTGGCACGTCGTCATGATCGAAGGAGGAATCGGACAGCCCTAACAGCCAACCAGCACTGCGGTTAGCGACCCGGTAGGCGTGCCCTCGCAGCCGGCGGCTTGATTCCGCCCCGAGTAATAAAAGCGACTGGAAGGGACTGCTTAGGGAGATGAGCGAAGAGGTGACATACGAGAGGAGCTGTGAGCTGAGCTGTGAGCAGTGAGATGCGAGATGCTCCAAGCCAAAGAGGAGAGGTACTCGGAGAGGAAACCAGCTTTGGAGAGACGCGCTGAGAGGAGGGAGACGGCTCCACCAGAAGGAGAGGAGCAGGTGTGACCGAGCCAGCGCGTGACGTCTACAGCATCGGCAGCGGATACGCGACGGAGGGTTTTCCCGCCAAAAACGCGAGGAATTGAGAGCTGCTGCCTCCGACCCTGCCTCCCCCCTCCAGCAATCCACCTCAAGCCCTACCTGCCTGCAATATCCCCCGTGTAAGTGTGAACGTCGTCTGTCCTACTCGTTGTCTTGGGATTAAGTAAATTGAATAGAATAAGCTAACGATGCACTGTGTGACTGCTTTTTCCATCCATTGCTTGTAAATAACTTTGGTCACTCCTTCTTTTTGCTTGTGTGTGTATAATAAATCTGTTCTTCCTCCGTACTCTGTCTTCTTCTCTTTTCCTTCTCTTTCGGTCGCTTTAGAGGTTTCCCGATTGAATATCTGTGGTGCGATCTGGTCAACGTTGGGGGAGTCGGGCCAATCGGGGATCCTGTAATGGTCGCGGTTGGACCATCCGCTCGGCCCATCATAACATCTAAAACCGCGATCTGTAACAATTGGTGTCTGGGAGTGGGATTCGAGGCCCGAACCAAATTTTTAAGAGGTGTAGGAAAAAAAAATTTTGGTCAAAATTACGAGCTGCCGAAATTTTGTTTAATAAAACCCGAATTTTGAGATCGCGCCATGGACAATCAAGGCGATCGGATGTCGGTGGGGGAGATAGACGGGTTAGGGGTAACCCAGGACTTAGGGGAAGAAAGGGAGGAGGAGAGCAATGAGGAGGCGGTTGAGGAGGTATCAGACGCACAAAATGGCGTCCTCGCACATGAGGTATCAGACGCACAAAATGGCGCTCTCGCGCAGGTGGTTGAGGGGGCCACGGCCGCGGAACCAATGAGCGCGGCCCAAATGCAAGCCTTCATGACCCAATTCATGGTGGAAATGCAGAAAAAAAACGATAGTGGGGAAATGGAAAGCAGAATGATGGGGGCCATTATGGGGCAAATGGGGGCAATGAGGGACGAAGCGAGGGCTGATAGTGAGCGATTGGAGGGCCAAATGGGGGTAATGAGGGACTAAGCGAGGGGTACCGGTGAGAAGTTAGACAATAATTTTGAGGGGTTAGACAACGGGATAAAAGAGGTGAAAAATGGGTTAATGGGGTTAGAAAATAGGATGGAGGACAAATTGCGGGAAATAGGGGAACAATCTGCCCGGGAAATCAAACGAATGGGGAACCAGATAGAGGAGGTACAAATCGGGTTAGAAAGTAAACTGGATGCTCAGAGGGATGAATTGGGACAGATGAGGGTGGCATCTACAAAGGAGATGGAGGAGATACGACGAGGTGTAAGTGAGGAGGTTTCGGGGCTACGCGAGGAGGTAAAGCGAGGTGAGAAGCGTATGGAGAAAGAAGTGAGGAATAATACGGCTAGGTTACAGGGGGGCATAGAGGGTCTGACGAAGGGAGTAGAACAGCTGACAGTCGGACAAAGGGAACTAGCGGACCAAGTGGAAAAGAACACTGCAATCATCGGGGGTTTAAAAGCGACACAAAAGGACATTAAAAACGAATTAATAGCAACACAAAAGGAATGTCAGATGGTACATGAGGGGTTGACGAAGAAGATGGAGGAGGTGACAGAAGTGATGGAGACGAAGGACCGAGAGGTGAGGACGCACATCGAAACGGTTAAGGTGGCGTTAGAGGAAGAGATAGAGGGGGCGCACCGGGAGATGAGGGAGGTAAAGGAAAAATTAGAGGAGGTGGAAGAGGGGGTGAGTGAAATTAAGAAGAGACGGAGGGAAACTAAGAGGGAGATAAAGGAGGAAGTCATGGAATATGTACAAGGTCTGTGTTCAAATCATGATGAGGTGCTCACTAACCAAATAAAAAGTTTGCAGGTGGCAGAGGAGGTGCGACGACGAGGTACGGAGGTGAGTGGCAATGTATATGATGTGAGGGGAGAGTCAGTCGGCTTGGGGGGTGGTGTAGACCCTGGTGTTCGTGAGGGACCAATGGTAAGATGTATGACTGGTCCGGAGTGGATGGACAGGGGAGGTGTGCAAGGAGGTGTGGCTATGGGGAGTGAGGAGGGTGCTGGTGAGCAAGGATGTGGGGGTATGGCGTGGGTAGCAGGTTGCGGAGGGGCGACCCAGGCATCGACACCAGGAGGGGTAGTGTTTGGAGGGACGGGGGACGCGCGGGAGCCCCCCGGGAATAGCGTACTGTGGGAGCCCGAACGGGCTGGTCCCGCGTTGATCCCGCAAGGAGTGACGCGCGGGGTCCGACCTTCGGGCGCCCACAAGGTCCCACTCGCGCCGTATGACGGCAAGAGTGATTTGAGGGCGTACCTGGCGCAGTTTGAATACGTGTGTAAAGGCAACGGTTGGAATCCGGACGAAGGTGGAGTACACCTGGTGGGGGCACTGCGCGGTGCGGCGGCGGAGGTGCTGACGGCTTTACCACCGGGTGCTCTCACCCTGTCAGCCCTCCGTGCGGCATTAATTAATCGGTTCGGCATTGAACAGCAAAGCGAGCTTGTTAAAGCCCAACTTGCGCAGCGAAAACGCAAGCCCCAGGAGACCATCGGGGAACTTGCTCACGATATTCGCCGCGCGGTCGGGATTGCACACGCGGACATGGCAGCGAGTTCCCAGGAAAGCCTGGCTCTGGATCACTTTATTCAGGCCCTTCCGGATCTGGAGCTCCGGCAACAGCTCGCCATGTGGCGCCCGCAAACCATGAGTCAGGCGACCGACGCTGCAGCCCGTTAGGAAGCAGCGAGGCCCCTGGCCCGGGGAGGCGAGCGCCACGCAGTGGCGGTGCGTCAGATGGGGCCCGTGATGGGGGGCGGCCCCCCAAGGGGGCCCGCCCCCGACGGGGGCCCTGACCTGGAGAGCATGGTCCGGAGGTTAGTGGATCGGCGCCTGGCGGGACCTGGACCATGGCAGGCGGCCCCAGCGGTGGCATCCGGTAGTCCCCGACAGAGTACCCCAATTCGGACATACAGGGGGGGGAATTTGGAATACCGGAGGCAAGCACCTTACCAGGTGAGGTGCTATAATTGTGCTCGGATGGGTCACCGTGCATGGGAGTGTCGAGCTCCGCGCCGGGACGTTTCCCGCCAACCGATGCCCTCAACTCCGCCCCGTATAGATCGGCCTAGCCGACCTCAGACACCCCCCCGCCAGGGCCCGGGAAACTAGAACGTGCCGGGCATGCAGGGCGGTGCTCGGCAGTAGGGGATGGGGAGAAGCCCTCGTTGACGCGACAGGTCATTCATTGTGGCCGAATTGGGACGGGTAGTTTGACAATTCGGTGCAAAATTGCCGGCGTGGGGGTAGACGCCGTGGTGGACACGGGAGCCAGCACCACGATCATCAGCCCCGTGGTCCTTAATTCGAGTGCAGACGGCTGGGGTAAAATCCAGCGTCTGGAAAATCATAGTTTGCAGTTGGCTACCGGGGCAACGGCTCCGATCATAGGGCGTGGTTTTGTGACCCTCAAGTTGGGATCGGTAAAGCAAGAGATAGAGGTTTGGGTGGCGGAGGTGTGCGACCCATGCTTAATAGGGTTGGATTTGTTGACTGCCAGCGGTTGTAAAATCGACTTGAGTCGGGGGATCCTGCGATGGGGAGTGGAAGAGCTACCATTGGAGGGGGTGAGCACGGCCGAGAGGGTGGAGCTGGAGGCTCCTGAGGCCGTGACCATCCCTCCGGGGGCCGAGGCCATAGTGCCGGCCCGATGGTCAGCTCGCCCGACATGGCAGGAATCCTGCGGCCTGGTCGAACCGGTGGCAGCGCTATCCATACCTGGTTTAATCGTGGGCCGTACCCTTGTAAAAACGGACGGGCCGGTGGTGGCCGTCCGAGTAATTAATATTAGCACAGAACCACGCACTATAGTGAGGGGCACGAGGGTAGCTGGCTGCACCCCAGTTAGAGAAGTCGCGTCAGTGAGGGGCGAGAACGTCCAGCCGAGCCGGCCCCAGGGGGAGCCTTCAATAAGTTCTAGGAATTGGCCCGATCCCATTTGCGAGATGGTAAATCGTAGTAGTGTAGAGTTGGGAGGTACCCAGAGGGAGGCCTTACACAAACTGGTTGGGTCCCATTTGGACCTCTTCTCCTTGTCCACCGAGGATATTGGACGTGCGGGCCTGGTGAAACATCAGATCCACACCGGTGAGGCCCGGCCTATTCGTCAGGCCGCCCGACGGCTCCCTTGGAGCAAGAGGGCGGAAGCTGACGAGCAGGTTGAAAAAATGCTCGACGCAGGTGTGATCGAGCCCTCGGGAAGTCCTTGGATGTCACCTGTTGTGCTGGTCAAAAAGAAGGATGGGACCACGCGGTTCTGCGTGGACTATCGCCAGCTAAACAACGTGACACTCAAGGACTCATATCCCCTGCCAAGGATTGATGACACCCTCGATGCCGTTGCGGGCTCAAATTGGTTCTCAACTTTGAACCTCAAGAGTGGGTATTGGCAGGTGGAGATGGATAGGGCAGGGAAGGAGAAAACGGCATTTTCCACAGGTAAGGGACTGTATCAGTTTACTGTGATGCCGTTTGGTTTGTGTAACGCCCCCGCCACCTTTGAAAGATTGATGGAACATGTACTAGGCGGCATGCCATGGCAATCATGCCTGGTGTACCTGGATGACGTCCTAGTACATGCCAAGACCTTCCCCCAGGCGGTAGCTAATTTGGACCAGGTGTTCGGGTGCCTCAGACAGGCAGGGTTGAAGCTGAACCCGAGTAAGTGCACTTTGTTTGCAAGAGAGGTGGCCTATCTAGGTCACGTGATCGGCCGCGAGGGGGTAAAAACGGACCCAGACAAAATTAAAGCGGTAGAGGAGTGGCCCGCACCACGTACCATCAAGGAGGTGCGGGGATTTTTGGGACTCTGCTCCTACTACCGGCGCTTTGTGGCGAAATTTGCGGAGTTGGCCCGTGCCCTCCACCGGCTTACGGAGAAGGGGACGCGATTTAATTGGACACGGGAGTGCCACGGGGCCTTCCAAAAATTGAAGGGGTGTCTAACATCCGCACCCCTTCTAGCTTACCCCACTAGTGACGGGACATTTACCCTGGACACGGATGCGAGCCAGGAAGGATTGGGCGCAGTTTTGTCTCAGACACAGGAGGGCGTGGAGAGAGTGATTGGTTACTATAGTCGGGCCTTAAGTAGGCCCGAGCGAAATTATTGTGTCACTCGCAAAGAGTTATTGGCTATGCTGGCTGCCATGAACCATTTCCACCCGTACTTGTACGGGCGGAAATTTTTGGTTAGAACTGACCATTCCTCCTTGCAATGGCTCCTTCGGTTCAAGGAACCGGAGGGCCAAATTGCAAGGTGGTTGGAAAAGTTGCAGCAGTACGATTTTGATGTGGCCCATAGGGCCGGGAAGGCCCATGGTAATGCGGACGCACTCTCTCGGCGTCCTTGTCTGGGGGAAAACTGTAAATTTTGTGCGAGACACGAGGAGAGGGAGCAATTGGGCGATTCCGCCCCGATTCTCGTCGTCCGGGCAACCCGGGTGAGAGGGCCAATTTTGCCACTAACCGTGGACGAGGAATTTGGAGATTTGGCATGGAGCACGGCCCAGCAGGAGGATCCTGTCCTGGGGCCGGTGTTCAATTGGTTCAAATTGGGGCAAAGTCGAAAGGGGGAAGAGGTCACCCCCCTCGGGGCGCAAACAAAGGCGTATTGGGCTCAGTGGCAGACCCTGGAATTGAAAGGCAACATCTTGTATCGCAAGTGGGTGGAGGTTCCCTCTGATAGAACTTCCTGGCTGGTGATAGTCCCTGACAAATTCAAGAACGTCATATTGCAACAGGTGCATGGTACCCCCTCCAGCGGCCATTTGGGCAGGACAAAGACAATATCTCGGGTCCGCCGGAGGTTCTATTGGGTGAATATGGGGCGCGACATACAGGACTGGTGTCGGAGATGCGACGCCTGTTCTGCCAAAAAGGGACCAGCACGGAGGATGAGGGCCCCCCTTCAATTACATCAGGTGGGGGCCCCCCTTGAGCGGGTGGCTATGGATATTCTAGGACCGCTGCCCCGCACCCGCCAAGGTAATAAGTATATCCTCGTTGTAATGGACTATTTCACCAAGTGGCCGGAGGCCTATGCCCTCCCCAACCAAGAAGCAGGGGTGGTAGCACAGGCCTTCGTAGAAGGATTTGTATGTCGGCACGGGATTCCACAGGAGCTGCACACCGATCAGGGTCGAAATTTTGAAAGTCAATTGCTAAAAGATGTGTGCAGACTCCTGTCAATTCGGAAAACCAGGACCACGCCCTTGCGGCCACAATCTGACGGGATGGTGGAAAGATTCAATCGAACATTGATCCAACAACTGGCATTGTTCAACACCACCCGTCAGGATGACTGGGACGAACATCTCCCGTACCTGTTGATGGCCTACCGAACTAGCCAGCACGGGGCTACCGCATGCAGTCCAGCGTTGCTTATGTATGGGCGGGAGTTACGGGCTCCCGCCGACTTGCTATGCGGTCCCGTGCCAGACAGCACGGATACACCGACGAGGGAGGGTTACGCACGTCACCTGGAGGAAGGCATGGAGCGGGTCCATGCCTTCGCCCGCCGCCAGCTCCATCTGGCGGGGGCCAAGATGAAGCGTAGGTACGACGACCGGTGCCAGGGGAGTCAATACGCTCCGGGGATGAAGATTTGGTTCTTTAATCCCCGGAGGCGGAAGGGCAGGTGCCCGAAACTCACCTCCCCCTGGCAAGGCCCGGGAGTCGTCCTGTCGCAAATCTGTGATGTGGTCATTAAAATCAAAATGGGGCCACGGGCCCCCCCTCGGATCGTCCATGCCGACCGGATAAGACCTTATGCCGGCGAGCAGGCGCCCTCATGGATCGCCTCGGCTCTAGATGCCGAGGCAGGACCCAGTACCTCTTGCGACGGGGGCTCGTAGCGTCAGAGGACTGGGGGGGATGATAGTGGGAACGCCCCCCATGTGGTGGGATGGCAACTCTGTCATCCCTCACAGGGGGGGGGGGGGAAATGCGCACTAGATTATGGGGTTGATGGCAGTGAAAACTAGCCCGGGTGGGTTAGGATATCGTGTGTAGGGATCTAGCGAAGATGACATTAGGTAACGTTAAGATTAGTTAGTGACAAGGATACCTGTAGTGGGGACGCAGGTAGATTAGTGTGGATTATAATGACGAGGGAGCGCAATAGTTTAAAGGGACGACTGGGAAGCGCAAGTTTCAGAGGGGAGTAGTTAGCTGAGATGATGCCGTGTGTTTGAAGATTGAACAGGTGTGATTGAACAGGTGTGATTGCACAGGTGTGCAACTGAACAGGTGTGTGGGGCAGTGTATGAGTGAGTGATGGTGATGTGTATTGTGATGACCAAATGGTCCAGGAAGAAAGGAGGGTGCAGGTGGCACCAGGTGTGAGTGCACAGGTGTGCAACAACAGGTATGGAAAACGGTTGAATGGAGGACAGGTGTATGGAATAAATGGTATGGAGTATTGGAATGGATGGTCGTGGAGTGAGTATGGTGGAAATTGTGGAGTGGAGCGGATGGTGCGGAGGTGTGAATGGGGGAGGAGTGGACCCCCATCACGGATACCCGGGGCGGGTAGTGTAAGTGTTAGGTAGAGGGTACAGGTAAATTGTGGTTGGATATTGGCATCTGTGGTGCGGTTGGAAGAATGATGTTTGGATGGGTGCATTAGTGTGGTGGAAATGGCTGGGCGTTTAGCCTGTTAGTGTGTGTAGTTGGTTTGGGCACTCCACCACTGTGAGGATGTCGGCCAGGTGAGGCCGCAGGTGGGCTCTGGGAGCCGGTAGTTGTTGTGGATGGGGCCCGAGGATCCGGAGGACGGACCCGGGTAGCCCAGTGCCAGAGGGCACCAAGGGGTGACAGAGCCAGGAGGGGTCTTCCCCAGTTAGTTAGGTTAGGGTGAGGAGCTAGGTAAGCTCGGGTGGCAACTACAGTGGTGGAGGTGTGCAGGTGGGTAGACCTGCTGGGAGAGCTACACGTCACAGCCCAGAAATTGTGCAAGGGCACCGGGAGATGAATCGTGGGAGTGAGACCCCAAATTGAGAAGCACCACAGTTTGGTCAATGGGAATTGGTTTTTAGAACCCATAGTGTAAGTGGCCAATGGATTGGCAGGGAAAGACCCCGGGTAGTGTAAAGTGTGTTAAAATCATTTAGAGGATAGTTAGGATGAAGGATCTCCTCGCACCATCTGCATCCACTCACCTGAGGTGACAGGTACTCCGCACCATGCCATGTTTAATTATTTTTGATGCAAATGTTTTGGATTGTGAGACGCATCATGACGTGGGTGTGACATTGTGCTTGTTGTTCCATCTCTTCCTCCTTATGAGGATTGATGATGAATTTGGTGATGGCAAATTTTGAAGTCGAGGGATTGTGGAGACGAATTTGGTATAGGAGAAATATGGGGAAGACGTGACAGTAGTGACGAATTTGTAAATGGGTAGATTTTGTAAATATGGGGTAAGGGCAAGGGTAGTGTAGGTGACAGGGGGGTGACGTACGGTAGGGACGAGCTTTCTCACTTCGCCCTCCGTACGCATTTCGCCTTGCATTGCCTTATTGATGTGTACCCTTGTGACCTTACCCCTCGCTCAATTGTCTCTTTTGTCTCCCACATGACCTGTGCGCCATTGGGTGCCGAGGGGAGCATGCGTGAGGTGGCCATTGTGCGCACGAGATTCCCAGAACCAGCATGCATTGCGTTGATGTACCACTTTATGGACCGCTGTTTTGCGGCCAAGTACCACTTGATGGACCCCAGGTTCTGGGGCAGGGCACCTCTGTTGGAGACCGGCCATAATGGCCAGGGAATCTTGCTTGCGGACCTCGGTAAGGTGGCACCTATGCCAAACAGGTGGACCACCCTTAGTTGGCCCCTGAGGCCCTAAATAAAAACGAACACAAGTTGTGCTTTTTATTATTTCCAAGTAGGCCGCATGAAGCCAGAAGACGTCGGGAAGAACATCGGCCCAGCAGAGAAAGAGAAGACCACCACCAGTTGTTTTGTTGTGTTTATTATGAACCGTGGTGACTGTGCACCGAGAGGTGTTTTTGTGGTGCTTTGTGGTGCTTTTGGTGCTTTTGGGTGCTTTGGTGGTATTGGTACTGGTGCATCGATGCAATGCGTGCTGTCTCCTCCCTCCCAACAGGAATTTCTTTTTCTTGTTCCCTAAAAAAAACAAAAAAAAACACAGGTCCTGGGTTGCGTTGTAAATAAGAAATCACGTCATTGTAAATAATGCTCCCCACCGTAAATGTATAGTTTGAGAATAATTCCGTAATTCGGTTAGCTGTGGGCTTGAGTCTGTTAGACAGGGTGCAATGCAATAGGGGGACATACTTATTTGTGTTTTAAGATTGTCACACTCAGGGTGAGGTTAATTGTAGAGGGAATTACACCTACGTGTCACACTAAGTTAAAGTTTTATAGGCCCGAGACGGGCCTGAAGAAAGGAGGGTGCAGTGTAACGGTTTTGAGAAGTGTAACGAATTTGAGAAGTGTAACGGTTTTTGAGAAGTGTAACAATTTTGGAGGAAGTGTAATGAATGTGAAAAGTATGGTTTTGTTGTGTGTAACACCCTCGTAATGTAAATAATGGTCGCAGCCGTCCTCCTAGTTAATTCCATGAAACTTACACACAGGCCACGATATATCTTTTTAAATAGTTTATTTCCTTATTCCATGTAGGCTAAATATGTGTTTCCCACTAGATTGACTCTGCATTGTATCGAACGAAATAAGCGTAGGCCCTTTCAATTTCCCCAATCATCTCCGCTGTCCCAAAGTTCCTTTCAAAAGCGGTGCGAGTGGTGTTCAATCCCGCAAGCCGCCATTGCCCATGTACTCATCTCGGAGAAGAGGGGGGGGGGGGGGGGGTAGGAGCCGCCAACTCACAGGCGTGGCACGTCGTCATGATCGAAGGAGGAATCGGACAGCCCTAACAGCCAACCAGCACCGCGGTTAGCGACCCGGTAGGCGTGCCCTCGCAGCCGGCGGCTTGATTCCGCCCCGTGTAATAAAAGCGACTGGAAGGGACTGCTTAGGGAGATGAGCGAAGAGGTGACATACGAGAGGAGCTGTGAGCTGAGCTGTGAGCGGTGAGATGCGAGATGCTCCAAGCCAAAGAGGAGAGGTACTCGGAGAGGAAACCAGCTTTGGAGAGACGCGCTGAGAGGATGGAGACGGCTCCACCAGAAGGAGAGGAGCAGGTGTGACCGAGCCAGCGCGTGACGTCTACAGCATCGGCAGCGGATACGCGACGGAGGGTTTTCCCGCCAAAAACGCGAGGAATTGAGAGCTGCTGCCTCCGACCCTGCCTCCCTCTCCAGCAATCCACCTCAAGCCATACCTGCCTGCAATATCCCCCGTGTAAGTGTGAACGTCGTCTGTCCTAATCGTTGTCCTGGGGTTAAGTAAATCGAATAGAATAAGCTAACGATGCACTGTGTGACTGCTTCTTCCATCCATTGCTTGTAAATAACTTTGGTCGCTCCTTCTTTTTGCTTGTGTGTGTATAATAAATCTGTTCTTCCTCCGTACTCTGTCTTCTTCTCTTTTCCTTCTCTTTCGGTCGCTTTAGAGGTTTCCCGATTGAATATCTGTGGTGCGATCTGGTCAACGTTGGGGGAGTCGGGCCAATTGGGGATCCTGTAACGGTCGCGGTTGGACCATCCGCTCGGCCCATCATCTATCTATAATTCCAGTAATCTCTGTGTGTTTGTTTGTACGTTTGTACGTTTGTACGTTTGTTTGTCTGTGACCGCTGTTTCTCGACAACCACGGGTCCGATATACTTTAAACTTGCCAGGTATATTGCTGGGGACCCGAGGATGTGCCTTTTCAAGGTTTCATATTAATCGGACAATTACTTACCGAGCTATGTCCAAAAAACGATTCAACCAATCAGAGAGCAGCGAGCTATCGCGTGTGCCGAACGTGGCGGACACACTCTGCCTCGGATGGCACATTTGAGAGCGTATTCATTTATTTCACGTTTGCAAACTATGTTGGCGCTATGTTGGCGTTAAACTATGTTTTAAAACTAATAAAAACCATTTCATGTAAATAGAGGGGGGGGGGGGGGGGGGGATTGTCACTGTACTCGCACGAGCAGATGGCGGAAGTGCCTGACCGCCAAGTGAAGTCCGAGCAACTCGCGGTCGAAGGTACTGTAACGGCGTTCGGGCGGGCGAAGCTGCCGGCTAAAGAACGCCAGCGGTTGCCAAGCTCCGTTTTAAAACTAATTAAAACCCCGGGGGGATTGTCACTGTACTCGCAAGCCGTTCGCCGTTCGCTTTGGCGTTGCGAATGGACCAAAACATTTCATGCACCAAACCATTTCATGTAAAGCGTTCGCCGTTCGCTTTGGCGTTGCGAATGAACCAAAACATTTCATGGACCAAACCATTTCATGTAAATAGAGGGGGGGATATAATTTTAGATATAGATATAGTACGGGCATGCCCTAGTAACATCTAAAACCGCGATCTGTAACAATATATTCCTTGGTGGATATATATATACTAGGGCATTGCCCGTACTATATCTATATCTAAAATTATATCCCCCCCCCTCTATTTACATGAAATGGTTTGGTCCAAAGCGAACGGCTTCCGGAGTTTGGTAAAGCAATCGCCATCGCGTGCACAAACGCGCAGGAAAGCGAATGAATCGCAAATTCGTTTTTATTAGTTTTAAAACTTTATTAAAACATAGTTTAACGGCAACATAGTTTTCCAACGTGAAATAAATGAATACGCTGTCAAATGTGCCATCCGAGGCAGAGTGTGTCCGCCACGTTCGGCACACGCGATCGTTCGCTGCTCTCTGATTGGTTGAATCGTTTTTTGGACATAGCTCGGTAAGTAATTGTCCGATTAATATGAAACCTTGAAAAGGCACATCCTCGGGTCCCCAGCAATATACCTGGCAAGTTAAAAGTATATCGGACCCGTGGTTGTCGAGAAACAGCGGTCACAGACAAACGTACAGACAGAGATTACTGGAATTATAGATATATATATATATATATATATATATATATATATATATATATATATATATATATATATATATATATATATATATATATATATGTATATAAAGTACACTACATGACCAGATGTGTGTGGACACGCAAACATTGCACATCTCATTCCAAGATCATGGGCATTAATATGGAGTTGGTCCCCCCTCTGCTGCTATAACAGCCTCCACCAGCCTCTATTACTCGATATATATACAGTGCATTCAGAAAGTATTCAGACCCCTTCACTTTTTTCACATTTTGTTATGTTGCAGCCTTATGCTGAAATCGTTAAAATTCATTTTTTCCTTCATCAATCTACACTCAATACCCCATAATGACAAAGAGAAAACAGGATTATATAAAGTTTTGCAAATTTATTAAAAAGAAAAAACTGAAATATCACATTGACATAAGTATTCAGACCCTTAACTCAGTTCTTAGTTGAAGCACTTTTGGCAGCGATGACAGCCTCGAGTCTTCTTGGGTATGACGCGACAAGCTTTGCACACCTGGATTTGGGGATTTTCTGCCATTCTTCTCTGCAGATCCTCTCAAGCTCTGTTAGGTTGGATAGGGACCGTCGGTGGACAGACATTTTCAGGTCTCTCCAGAGATGTTCGATTGGGTTCAAGTCAGGGCTCTGGCTGGGCCACTCAAGGACCTTCACCGAGTTGTCCCTAAGCCACTCCTGCGTTGTCTTGGCTGTGTGCTTAGGCCCATTGTCCTGTTGGAAGGTGAACCATCGGCCCTGTCTGAGTCCTGAGCGCTCCGTGTCAGGTTTTCATGAAGGATATCTCTGTACTTTGCTCCGCTCGTTGTTCCCTCAACCCTGACCAGTCCCCCAGTCCCTGCTGCTGAAAAACACCCCCACAGCATGATGCTGCCACCACCATGCTTCACAGTTGGGATAGTATTGGGCAGTTGATGAGCGGTGCCTGGTTTCCTCCAGACATGACACTGAGAATTGAGGCTAAACAGTTCAATCTTTGTTTCATCAGACCACAGAATCTTGTTTCTCACAGTCTGAGAGTCCTTTAGGTGCTTTTTTGCAAACTCTAAGCGGGCTTTAATGTTTCTTTCACTGAGGAGAGGCTTCCGTCTGGCCACTCTGCCATAAAGCCCAGATCGGTGGAGTGTTGCAGTGATGGTTGTCCTTCTGGAAGTTTCTCCCATCTCCACACAGGATGTCTGGATCTCAGCCAGAGTGACCATCGGGTTCTTGGTCACCTCTCTTACCAAGGCCCTTCTCCCCCGATTGCTCAGTTTGGCCGGGCGGTCAGCTCTCGGAAGAGTCCTGGTTTTTCCAAACTTCTTCCATTTAAGAATTATGGAGGCCACTGTGCTCTTGGGAACCTTCAATGCAGAAGAAATTTTTTAGTAGGCTTCCCCAGATCTGTGCCTCGACACAATCCTGTCTCTGAGCTCTGCAGGCAGTTCCTTCGACCTCATGGCTTGGTTTTTGCTCTGATATGCATCGTCAGCTGTGAGACCTTATATAGACAGGTGTGTGCCTTTCCAAATCATGTCCAATCAATTGAATTTACCATAGGTGGACTCCAATCAAGGTGTAGACACATCTCAAATATGATCAAGAGAAATGGGAGGCACCTGAGCTAAATTTTGAGTGCCATAGCAAAGGGTATGAACACTTATGTCAATGTGATATTTCAGTTTTTTCTTTTTAATAAATTTGCAAAACTTTCTAAAATCCTGTTTTCTCTTTGTCATTATGGGGTATTGAGTGTAGATTGATGAGGGAAAAAATGAATTTAAACGATTTCAGCATAAGGCTGCAACATAACAAAATGTGAAAAAAGTGAAGGGGTCTGAATACTTTCTGAACGCACTGTACATAGAGGTGATGGAACACACCTTGGCTTGAGATTGTTGGTTATATTGTTGTTGTTGTTGTTGTTGTTGTTTCGTCTGTTGTCTGTGGCTGCTTGGTTGCATCATTTTCTGGAAGTGCAGCTGTGCCGCTAATGCAGTGTTGTGGCGGACACGATGGCTCGCTGGCGCAATGACATCATTCCGCGCACCAGGAGGGTGTCGGCTACGCCCGAAGGATAGGCGTGGCCTCGGGATATACACGGGACTCACAGCCCCGAGCACGGCAGTGCTATAGTTTGATCCGTGGAATAAAGACACTTGTGGTTACATCGTTGTTGCTTCCTTTATTGGCAAGACAAGTCGTGCGCATAGCACCACACTACATTGGTGACCTCGACTAGTTCTGCCGACGCTGAACTACAGAACGCGCCATGACGAGCATCAACGCGGTAGCGGTGAAACTCCCTGAGTTCTGGGAAGCTCAGGCGGAGATATGGTTTATGCAGGCCGAAGCCCAGTTTCAGCTTCGTGGCATAACGGCGGACGAGACGCGCTATTTCCACGTCATCGCCGCCCTCGGGCCCGGCACAGCCACCCGCGTCGTGTCCGTCCTGCGGAACCTACCGGCCGACCACAGGTACGAGGCGCTCAAGCGTCGCCTCATCGCCATGTTCGGCCTCACAGAGGACGAACGGGCCGACCATCTCCTGGACATTCCCGACCTTGGCGACACGCGACCGAATGGACCACATGCTGTCGCTACTGGGGGACAAAGCACCGGATTTTTTTTATTCCGGGCGCTCTTTTTACGCCAGCTACCGGCCCAGGTATGCCTCGCGTTGGCCGGTTCCAAGATAAAGGAGCCCAGCGCGCTGGCCGTCGAGGCCGACACGTTTTTCGTGGCGTGTGACACGCGGGCGAGCTTCGGTGCCGCCGTCGCGGATCCCGGGGCTGACGCTGATGCTGATGCACCACACCTCGTGGATCTCGAGGCTGATGCACACCGCGTGGCCACTGCCACGCCCTGCCCACCACCACCGTGAAAGCCACGGCCTCCGCCTTCGCCGCAACCTGGTGCCATTTCCACGCCAGGTTTGGCCACAAGGCGAGGAATTGTTGCCCGCCGTGCTCCTTCGGCAAGTCGGGAAACTACAAAGCCAGTGCTCGGTAGCGGCCCTGAGCGTCGGCCATTCCGGCAGCCTCCTGTTTGTCACGGACACCTTGTCCGGGCGTCGCTTCCTCTGCGACACGGGTGCACAGGTGAGCGTTATCCCCGCCTCCACATCCGACAAGCGAGCCGCGGGTCGGGGCCCAGCGCTGCTTGCAGTCAACGGTACGCCCATACGCACCTTCAGGAAGCGCTGCCTCTCCCTGCGGTTCAGAGGATAACGCTTTCAATGGACTTTCGTAACCGCCAGCGTGCCCATGGCATTGCTCGGTGCGGATTTCCTGTGTGCAAATGGGCTGTTGGTGGATGTTAAGAACAGGCGCCTCATCCAGGCAGAAACGTTCAGCTCGCTGGCTTGCATGCTGAGCAGTTCGTTGGGCAGCTCCCTGAGTGGCTCACCGAGCGGCTCGCCAAGCGGCTTGCTGAGCGGTCCGATCTGGGCGAGGTTGGTTTGTACGCTCCCGGCAGCGGACGAGTTCACCCGTCTCCTCGCCAGCTTCCCGGCCCTCACGCGGCCCACCTTCTTGGCGGTGGCTGTCAAGCACGGGGTGGAACATCACATACCCACCGTCGGGCCACCGGTCTACGCCCGGGCCCACCACCTCGAACCGACGAAGCTCGCGGTGGCGAGAGCGGAGTTCGCTACGCTGGAGCGGCTGGGCATTGTGCGGTGCTCCAAGAGTGCTTGGGCGTCGCCGCTACACATCGTGCCGAAGCCTGGCGGGGGATGGCAGCCGTGCGGGGACTACCGCCGCCTCAACGATGCCACCACCCCCGACCGTTACCCGGTCCCTCACATCCAGGACTTTTCCGCCCGGTTGGCGAAAATGTCCTGCTTTTCTAAGGTGGACCTCATAAGCGGCTACCACCAGGTCCCCGTCCGGCCGGAGGACATCCCGAAGACGGCCGTCATTACGCCATTCGTCCTTTTCGAGTTCCTTCGGATGCCCTTCGGTTTAAAGAATGCGGCGCAGGCGTTCCAAGGTCTGATGGACAGCGTCTTGCGCGACCTGGATTTCGTCTATGTCTACCTGGACGACATCCTCGTCGCAAGCGCGTCCCGTGAAGAGCACCTCCGCCATCTCCGCACGCTCTTCGAATGCCTGGTCCAGCATGGCCTGATCGTGAACCCCGCCAAGTGCCGGTTCGGCGTCGCCGAGATCGACTTATTGGGGCACCGCGTCACCAGGCACGGGGCCATCCCCTTACCAGCAAAGGTGGAGGCGGTCAAGGGGTTTCCGCACCCCCGCACGATCAGGGAGCTCCAGGAGTTCCTGGGCATGGTGAACTTTTATCACCGTTTCCTGCCCCGCATCACCCAGCTCCTGCGCCCCCTGCACGAGGCCCTCCGGGGGACACCGGGAAAAGGTGACGTCGTTTGGACCGAGCAGATGGACGCGGCGTTCGCGGGCACGAAGCTCGCCCTGGTTAACGCCACCATGCTCGCGCACCCGGCGCCCGATGCACCGATCGCCCTCACCACCGATGCATCGGACTACGCGGTGGGCGCGGTGCACGAGCAATGGGTGCGTGGAGCTTGACAACCGCAGGCGTTCTTCAGCCGGCAGCTTCGCCTGCACGAACGCCGGTACAGTACCTTCGACCGCGAGTTGCTCGGGCTCCACCTGGCGGTCAGGCACTTTCGCCATCTGCTCGAGGGCCGTTCATTCACGGCCTTCGTCGACCACAAGCCCCTGGTCTTCGCGATGGCCAAGGTCGCCGAGCCGTGGTCGGCCCGGCAGCAGCGTTACCTCTCGGCCGTGTCCGAGTACACGACGGACATCCGGCACATCGCGGGGAAGGACAACCCGGTGGCGGATTGCCTTTCCCGGTCCGTCGCCCACGCGGTCCACCTCGGCATCGACTATGCCCGGATGGCGGCGGACCAGACCACTGACCCCGACATCCAGGCCTTGCGGACCGCCATCACGGGTCTCCGCGTCACCGAGGTGCCGTTCGACGGCGCGGGCACGGCCCTCTGGTGCGACGTCTCCCTCGGGCGGCCTCGCCCCATCGTGCCCGCGGGCTGGCAGCGCCGGGTTTTTGACGCCATCCACGGCCTGTCCCACCCGGGCACGAAGGCCTCCCAGAGGCTGGTCGCCGACAAGTTCGTCTGGCATGGCCGCGATTGGACCAGGACGTGCCTCGCGTGCCAGCGTGCGAAGGTGCACCGCCACACCCAGGCCCCGTTGGCCCCGTTTACGGTGCCCGAACGTCGGTTCGACCACGTTCACGGGGACTTGGTGGGACCTCTGCCCCCCTCGCGGGGTTTCACCCACGTCCTCACCATGGTGGACCGCACCACCCGGTGGCCGGAGGCCGTGCCTTTGGCGGCGACGACGGCGGCGGACGTCGCGCAGGCGTTCATCGCCACCTGGGTTGTCCGGTTCGGCGCCCCCTCGGACATCTCGTCCGACCGCGGCCCCCAGTTCACCTCAGAGCTCTGGGGGGCGGTCGCGCGGGGGCTCGGTGTCCAGCTGCACCGTACCAGGGCCTATCATCCCCAGGCCAATGGCCTGTGCGAGCGTTTCCACCGCTACTTAAAGGCCACGCTCCGGGCCACCCTCCGCGACGGCGGCTGGGTCGACAGGCTCCCCTGGGTCCGGCTGGGCCTCCGGACGGCGCCCAAGGACGACCTGCGCGCATCCGCGGCGGAGTTGGTCTTCGGACAACCGCTGCAGGTGCCGGGCGAGTTCCTCCCCGACTCCACGGCACCATGGTCCGCGGCGCAGCAGCGCTCTGCGCTGCAGGAGACCACCCAGAGGTTCGCCCCGGTGCCGACGGCGCACCACTGGCGCCCGCCAACGCACGTCGCCCCAGAGCTTCGCACGGCGGAGTACGTGTTCGTCCGACATGACGCCCACCGGACACCGCTGCGGCCCCCGTACGACGGGCCCTTCCGCGTGCTGGAGATCGGGGCGAAGCACTTCACCCTGGACATCGGCGGTACTCCTGACCGCGTGTCCGTGGACCGCCTCAAACCGGCCCACCTCGATGTGGACCACCCCCCGCCAGTGACTCAGCCCCCGCGTCGGGGCCGCCCCCCGGCGGGTGGACCCCCGGCACTGCCCAACCCCGCCGGCACGCCGCCCCCCGGTCCCGCACCCATCCCAGGGGCAGCCCATGGCATCCCGGCATCCCAGACGCCGCCAGCCGCCAGAGGGCGCTTCGGCCGGGTCATCCGTTTGACCCGCAAAACTGACCCTTCAGGTGCGCGGGAATTCTGGGGGGGCGCATGTGGCGGACACGATGGCTCGCTGGCGCGATGACATCATTCCGCGCACCAGGAGGGTGTCGGCCACGCCCGAGGGGTAGGCGTGGCCTCGGGATATACACGGGACTCACAGCCCCGAGCACGGCAGTGCTATAGTTTGATCCGTGGAATAAAGACACTTGTGGTTACATTGAAGGAACTGCGCTCCAACGCGAGTCGAAAGAATTGACGCGACCAAAGACGGAATTCGTCCGAGTTGCTTTATTGAAACAAAACAGCTCAGGTATTCTGACAAGCCCGTTTTTCGGGCAACAATATATATACACATTTATGTCGGGAAGTTTGCCCGGCAAAAGCTATACCGGGCATGCCCGGGTATCAAGGGCGAGCCTTGGAAAGGCGAGTCTGGACCTGCCCGGGCGTGTTTGGCTGCGGCCTGGCAAGTGGAGGCTGGGCGTGCCCGGGCGCTCTGGGCGAGCACTGGAAAGGCGATAGCGGGCATGCCCGGACGCTCTGGGCGAGCCCTGGAAAGGCGATAGCGGGCACGCCCGGACGCTCTGGGCGAGCCCTGGAAAGGCGATAGCGGGCATGCCCGGACGCTCTGGGCGAGCCCTGGAAAGGTGAGAGCGGCATGCCCGGGAAAGACGAGACCGGGCGTGCCCGGGAGGTTCGGGCGTGCCCGGGAACAGTGAGTCCGGGCATGCCCGAGAGAGGCGCGTCTGGCCGTGTTCTGGCCGGTGCAAGGCGATTATGTACATCCAGCGGTAACCGCTACACACGCCCCTCCAGAATCGACCTGCACCGGCAGGGTCAATTTAAGGGGGGTCCGGATGACCCGGCCGAAGCGACCCCTGGAGGGTCGTGGGGAGGGGTCTGACGTGGTGGTGGGTGGTCGAGCGGGGGGAACTGTGGACGGGGGGCGGCCTCGCTGCGGAGGAAGGGCCAACCGTGGTGGTCGGTCGACGTCCATGTGCGCCGGTTTGAGGCGGTCCACAGAAATCCGGTCCGCCGGCCGCCGAAGTCGACGATGAAAGACTTGTCGCCCCGTCGCAGGACCCGGAAGGGCCCGTCGTACGGCGGCCGGAGTGGCCCCCGGTGCGCGTCATGACGCACAAAGACGTACTCCGCTGTGTGAAGCGCCGGGGGGACGTAGGACTGGGGGCCACCGTGGCGGGACGTCGGCACGGGGGCAAATCGTCGGGCGGCCTCCTGGAGGTCCGAGCGCTGGCGAGCGGCGGACCAGGGACTGGTAGCGTCAGGCACGAATTCGCCCGGGACGCGGAGTGGCTGGCCGTAGACGAGCTCGGCGGCGGCCGCCTGGAGGTCTTCCTTGGGGGCTGTGCGAAGGCCGAAAAGGACCCACGGCAGCCGGTCGGCCCAACCGTCGTCCTGAAGGCCGGCCATGAGTGCGGCCTTCATGGAGCGGTGAAACCGCTCGCACAACCCATTGGCTTGGGGGTGGTAGGCCGTGGTGCGGTGCAGCGTGACCCCCAACGAACGGGCGACCGCTCCCCAAAGCTCAGACGTGAACTGTGGGCCGCGGTCGGACGAGATGTCCGCTGGTGCGCCGAAGCGCGCGACCCAGGTGGCGATGAATGCCTGCGCCACGTCGGCGGTGGTGGTGGAGGTGAGGGGCATGGCCTCCGGCCACCTGGTGGTCCTGTCCACCATGGTGAGCAGGTGGGTGAACCCCCGCGAGGGGGGCAGGGGACCCACCAGGTCCACGTGGACGTGGTCGAAACGCCGTTCAGGCACGGCGAAAGGTGCCAGCGGGGCCTGGGTGTGGCGGTGGACCTTGGCTCGCTGGCAGGCCGTGCAGGCGTTGGCCCAGTCGCGGATGTTTCGTCGAAGGCCGTGCCAGACGAAACGCGCCGACACCAGCTTCTGAGAAGCTTTCCAGCCCGGGTGAGAAAGGCCGTGGATGGAGGCGAAGATGCGGCGCTGCCAGGAAACGGGCACGATGGGGCGAGGCTGGCCCTGGGAGACGTCGCAGAGCAGGACGGTGCCCGCGAAGGGGATGTCGGCCAGGCGGAGGCCCGTGTCCGCCACGCGGAGTGCCTGCACCGAGGCGTCGGTGGTCTGGTCGGCCGCCATGAGCGTGAAATCCACGCCGAGGTGGACCGCGTTCGCGCTGGCCCGCGAAAGGCAGTCGGCCACGGCGTTGTCTTTGCCGGCGACGTGCTGGATGTCCGTGGTGAACTCCGACACGGCGGAGAGGTGGTGCTGCTGGCGGGCCGACCACGGCTCCGTGACCTTAGCCATTGCGTAGACCAACGGCTTGTGGTCGACGAAAGCCGTGAACGGGCGGCCCTCCAGGAGGTGTCGGAAATGGCGAACGGCCAGGAATAGCCCGAGCAGCTCGCGGTCGAACGTGCTGTAGTTTAACTCGTTCGGCCGGAGTTGCCGGCTGAAAAAAGCGAGTGGCTGCCAAACCCCGTCCACCCATTGCTCATGGACGGCACCCACCGCGTAGTTGGAGGCGTCCGTAGTGAGGGCGATGGGCGCGTTGAGCACCGGGTGAGCCAGCAGCGTTGCGTCGGCGAGGGCCCGTTTGGCACTGGCGAAAGCCGCGTCCATGGCCGTGGACCAAACAATGTCATGCTTGGCCGGCTTGCCCCGGAGGGCCTCGTAAAGGGGCCGCATGAGCTGAGCAGCGCGGGGCACGAATCGGTGATAAAAATTCACCATGCCGAGGAACTCTTGGAGGGCCTTGATGGAACGGGGACGCGGGAACGTGGTGATGGCCTTGACCTTGGTCGGCAGCGGCACGGCCCCGGTCTTGGTGATGCGGTGGCCCAAAAAGTCAACGGTCGTCGCGCCGAAGTGGCATTTGACCGGGTTGACAATTAAGCCGTGCTCGCTGAGGCGACCGAACAGTGTTCGGAGGTGGAGGAGGTGCTCGGCGCGGGACGTGCTGGCGACGAGGATGTCGTCCAGATAGACGAAAAGAAACGGCAGGTCGCGCAGCACGCCGTCCATCAAGCGCTGGAACGCCTGGGCCGCGTTCTTGAGGCCAAACGGCATCCGCAAAAATTCGAACAGGCCGAACGGCGTGATGACGGCCGTCTTCGGGACGTCGGCCGCCCGGACAGGTACCTGGTGGTAGCCCCGTATCAGGTCAATTTTCGAAAAGATGACCCGTCCCGCCAAACGGGCGGAAAAGTCCTGAATATGCGGGATCGGGTACCTGTCGGGGGTGGTAGCGTCATTGAGATGGCGGTAGTCGCCACACGGGCGCCATCCACCCCCCGGCTTTGGCACGATGTGCAGTGGCGAGGCCCACGCGCTATCGGAGCGCCGCACGATGCCGAGGTGCTCCAACGCGTCGAATTCGGCCTTTGCCACGGCGAGCTTGGCTGGGTCGAGGCGGCGGGCCCTGGCGTAGACCGGCGGGCCCGTAGTGGGTATGTGGTGCTCGATCCCGTGCCGCACCGCGACGGCCGAAAACGTCGGCCGCGTGAGGGCCGGGAATTCCACGAGCAGGCGAGCGAACTCGTTCGTTGCCGGGAGGGCGCACGCCAGTTCGGTCGGCGCGGAGCTGCTCATTGTGCACGCCAGGGAGCTGAAGGTCTCGGCGTGGACAAGGCGACGTCGTTTGACGTCGACCAGCAGCCCGTGCGCGCAGAGGAAGTCGGCGCCCAGCAAAGCCACGGGGACGCTGGCGGTAACAAAAGTCCATTGAAAGCGCTGGCTGCCGAAGCAGAGGGTGACGACGCGTGGGCCGAAAGTGCGTATGGCCGAGCCATTAGCAGCGACCAAAGAGGGGCCGCAAACTGCGTCCAGCCTGTCCTGCTCGGAGGCAGGTATGACGCTCAGTTGGGCGCCGGTGTCGCACAGGAAACGCCGTCCAGACGCTTTGTCCCGAATAAACAGCAAGTTGCCCGAGTGGCCGGCGCTCATGGCTGGGAATGAACGCCGGCCCGGCCGTTTCCCGACCTGCCGAAAGTGCACGGGGGCCGGCACGTCCGAGCCTTGTGTCCGAACCTGGCGTGGTAATAACACCACGCCCGGTCAGGTGGAGGCCCCGGCCGTCGTGTCGGAAGCGGGCGGTGCGGCGTGGCGGCCGCCAGTTGCACCGGCAGTTCGGCCTCCAACCGCGCAGGGCGCTCGGGTGTCGTGGGCGTCGCCTCGGATGGCGGCGGGCTCCAGGTAACCGCGCCGATGTGCTGGCCCGCCGAGGAGATCTTATCGGCTTCCCTGGCGAGGGCGCGGGAATCCGTGATCAACGTGCCAGCCAGGGCGAGGCGTACCGGGTTAGGTAGCTGACGGAGGAACAGTTCCCGGAACAGGAATGCCGGAGAGTGCTCGCCGAGCAACGAGAGCATATAGTCCATGCGCTCGGACGGGCGCGTGTCGCCGAGCTCGGGCAGGTCAAGCAGGCGCCGTGCGCGTGCTGCCGGTGAGAGGGCGAAAGCGCCGAGGAGGAGCGTCTTCAGCGCGTCGTATTTGTCAGCAGCCGGCGGGTGCTGGAGGAGGCTCAAGGCGCGGGCTGCGGTGGCGGAACCGAGCGCCGCCACAACATGGTGGAAGCGGGTGTCGTCCACGGTGATGCCTCGCAGGGCGAACCAAACAGCCGCGTGAGCCTCCCAGAAGGTAGGCAGTTTAAGCGTCACTGCCGTATCCATGTCGGTAGGTCACCAATGAAGGAACTGCGCTCCAACGCGAGTCGAAAGAATTGACGCGACCAAAGACGGAATTCGTCCGAGTTGCTTTATTGAAACAAAACAGCTCAGGTATTCTGACAAGCCCGTTTTTCGGGCAACAATATATATACACATTTATGTCGGGAAGTTTGCCCGGCAAAAGCTATACCGGGCATGCCCGGGTATCAAGGGCGAGCCTTGGAAAGGCGAGTCTGGACCTGCCCGGGCGTGTTTGGCTGCGGCCTGGCAAGTCGAGGCTGGGCGTGCCCGGGCGCTCTGGGCGAGCACTAGAAAGGCGATAGCGGGCATGCCCGGACGCTCTGGGCGAGCCCTGGAAAGGCGATAGCGGGCATGCCCGGACGCTCTGGGCAAGCCCTGGAAAGGCGATAGCGGGCATGCCCGGACGCTCTGGGCGAGCCCTGGAAAGGTGAGAGCGGCATGCCCGGGAAAGACGAGACCTTGCGTGCCCCCTGAGGTTCGGGCGTGCCCGTTAACAGTGAGTCCGGGCATGCCCGGGAGAGGCGCGTCTGGCCGTGTTCTGGCCGGTGCAAGGCGATTATGTGCATCTAGCGGTAAGCGCTACAACATCGTTGTTGCTTCCTTTATTGGCAAAACAAGTCGTGCGCATAGCACCGCACTACAGTGTCCCTGTTTGCACATTTTGGCATTATAAACAAAGGATTCAGACACCCCACACCACGCATTCACACACACACATCACATATACAAACACGCACACACAAACACACACAACACGCACACACACACACCACACACCACACATACCACACACACACACAATATAAACACACACAACATAAACACACACCACATACACAAACACCATACACACACGCACACACAAACACACACACACACACACACACACACACACACACACACACACACACACACACACACACACACACACACACACACAAACCACACACACACACACACACACACACACACACACACACACACAAACCACACCACACACAAACAACACTGACACACAGTTTAAAAAAATGTTATTTCGTACTTGAATAATTACCCCTACATGAAACTCTAGATGCCCTCCCCCAAACCTCAACCTCCAATGGTTTGACCACAATAAAAATAGCAAAAGGAATGAACAATAAATAACATCAAAACATCTACAACTTTTCTTTCGGAACAGGGACTCAATATTACTGTTTTTAATTAACTTTTGTTTGAAAGGCTTTGAGGAGCTTTTAAAAATGGTTATTGTAAACGCGGTACCGTAAACCGATAACCTTCGGGTGGATGAACGTGAAATTTTTTACTTTTTTTTGAGCCGTTGTTTTGTTTCATTTACATGAAAACTTGAAAACAAGATCAGAGTGTGCTTGAACCGCGGAGGCGGAGGCGGAGCTATCTGGGTGACGTCACAACATGGCTGCGCCTGGTGTTCGGGGAGCTGGACGGTGGTTATTGGCTGTGAAGCAGGTCAGGAACTGTGCAACTCCACGTGTCATTCTTTGTCTCTTATCATATAACGCATCTCTTTGTTTTGCTTCACTCAATGCACGTAAATACATATATATCGTGCGCACAAGGTGCAGTGTGTAACACGTGTACCATATAATGGTTAGTACACGCAGTGTACAGCTTAATACAGCAGTGGTTGCTACGCATACAGTCCTTACAATGTGTACTATAGTGAATGTTGTACTGTGCTGTGCTGTGCTGGTTACTATGTCACATGTGCAGTACTCACAGCGTGTACAGTGCTGTTACTATGTACAGTGCTGGTTACTATGTGCAGTACGCATGGCGTGTACAGTGCTTTTACTATGTACAGTGCTGGTTACTATGTTCAGTGCGCATGGCGTGTACAGTGCTTTTACTATGTACAGTGCTGGTTACTATGTGCAGTACGCATGGTGTGTACTGTACTGGTTACTATGTGCAGTACTCATGGCGTGTATAGTCCTGGTTACTATGTGCAGTACGCATGACGTGTACAGTGCTGGTTATTATGTGCAGTGCTCATTGCGTGTACAGTGCTCTTACGATGTACAGTGCTGGTTACTATGTGCAGTACTCACGGTGTGTACAGTGCTGTTACTATGTACAGTGCTGGTTACTAATTGCGGTGCTCATGGTGTGTACGGTGCTGGTTACTATGTACAGTGCTGGTTACTAATTGCGGTGCTCATGGTGTGTACGGTGCTGGTAACTATGTACAGTGCTTACGGTGTATACAGTCCTGATTGTAGTTTGTACATTGTGTACCATACTGCTTGGTATTTGTAGTGCAGGACGTGTACAGTATTGATTTTCACTTGTATTGTGTACCTGTATAGTATCATACTGTTTGCTACTTAGTGTGTACAATGTGACAGTGTCATTGTACATACAGCGCACATGTGTGCAATTTATAAGGTAATGTACACAATGTACAAGTTGGTATATTATGTACTCTACTGATTGATATGTTCAGTACTGGTTGGTAATGCAGTTCTCACATGTACAAAGTTTTCCTTATTGATTGGTACCAACAGTGTAGTATCAAATTTTGAGGTACCAGGGCCCTGCAAAAATTTGTCGGCTGTGAGGGCATCACCTGATCTTATCGACCCTCACATCAAGTTTTAACATGACACTAACCATTTGAGTCCCCAAAATGAGTGATAAATGAAATGCACACATTTAACACACACACACACACACACACACACACACACACACACACACACACACACACACACACACACACACACACACACACACACACACACACACACACACACACGCTTAATTGTACAGTATTGGTTGTTCCCCCTAAAGTTAAATATAAATAATCTATATAATAATAGCATAAGGACTCGACTTTGTTATCCCTTTTACGCCGCACCCAGTGACCCGATGCCCACGGCACCAATGGATTTACGATCTACGAACCGCGCTCTTTGTTTATCACGTACAGCCAGACTCGAAAAATCTGAATTAGCCGACGTTGGGGCCCAAAAAGCATCCGATTAACTGCCGATACGACGCCATCTTACGACGCCATCCTATTGGCGTCTGCTGGGTGAAGGCGAAGCAAGCCGTCCGCTGATTGGACAGGCGAAGGTGAAAGCAAGCTGTCCACTGAGTGGACAATCCAGAGCATGCATTTGTGCCGGTGTCGGCGATCGTTGTTCATATACGCACTCTTCATTCTCATCTTTCTTCCTAACTCTTACTCGGACAAGCAAATCCCCTATGCCATCCATAATGGTACACTCTATCCATACACCACATCCTCCCTTCCGTGGATGTTCCACGGGTTTCGGCTAGTTTAAAGATTGCTGTAAATGATGTTAATTTCACAACATCCCATATTCAACTTTATTGAAATTGCAAACCTCAAACATAGTTTCTCCACCTAAAGCAAGAACCTTAACCCGTAAGCAATTGACTAGTTTCCCGACTGCATGGATCATCAGCTGGGCACCGTTCTTCCTCGAGGTTTCGATCCTTTCAGCCCAGGACCTCTCCAAACGGCGGATCCACAACCTCGATCATGGATCCACATCAATAGATGGTACATCAGTAGATCTACAACCTCAGTTGCGTCCAGGCACTCAGTCAACCCATCAATGCAACATCACTTATTCTAACTTTACTCGCAATAGGATTTAATGTGTTATCATATATTTATAACTTTCCTTACACACTCGATAATATCATTAAATCATTCACATCTTACCTTAAATATACCATATCTACCAACCAGCATGACCACACCACCGACCTCTCGATCAAACTGTATTTCGAATGTTCAAACTGTCACTGTAAACGGTTTTTTTTGCATGCATGTTTTTTGCAAGTTTCAAATTGAATTTAATTTAATTTAATTGTAATTCAAACTGACACACACACACACACACACACACACACACACACACACACACACACACACACACACACACACACACACACACACACACACCTTTTAATAAAAGGTAACCGTTTTGGACAAAACGATGTATTTTAAGAAATATAATTTTTTATTTATTTATTTAGTGCCATGTTCTAACGGTTGATAGGATGGCCTACTCACACTCGCCTGTAAATTGTCTAGTCTGGGCCCACGGATGTTACGTTAAGCTGGGTGTCCTGTCTTGTATCATTATTTGTTTTGTTGGTTTCTTTCTTGGAATTGGCAAAAGAGGATAAAGCTTTGGTGCCAGATAAACATCCGAGAGTATTGATGGAGATGGCAGAGCAGATAAGCATGATGTTCATATGCAGGATATAACGTCCTGCCTATCTGCTCTGCCAACACGAGTCCGTGTCGGTGATTAATTAGCAGACTACCTTTGCTCGTACAATGGGAGAGCCATTCTTCACAAGAACAGCCACATCATTGATCCACCCAGACTTCAACTAGTCGTAGGCATCCAGACTTCTCCAAGCCGTCATGTCTTCCACGGTGTAAATAAACACAAGATAATTCATGAAATATGGGCATAAAATGGTTGGAAAGTTTGTCTCGCTTCTGGACCTTGTTGTATTCAGCAATTAATCTTGTAGTACAGGCATTTTACGAAAAATAGCTGTGCAACCGCACACAAATTGCAACAAAAACAAACTCAACGAATTTTGATTCCTGGATATGTCTTCTATCACATGAAAAAAGTCTTAAGGAATCGTCTGGGGGGAAAATTATGAAAATCATCAATGATTGGCAAAAGAGGACCCCTACCAAAAACCCCTACCAAAAACGGATTTTTTTTTTTTGCCACAAATCAGTGTAATTGCATGGTTGTTCAAATGACTTATTAGTATATACAACAACAACAGGCATTTTAAGGTCATTTTCCCTGCTAGAGCGGGGGTTAGCCTTGCGGTCCCCATGACAATGTTCTCCATTTTGCCCTATTTTCTGCATCTCCCCTTGTTAACCCCCTTGCCTGCATTTCTTCTTCCACCATCTTTAGCCAAGTCTTTCTCGGTCTTCCCCGTCCTCTACTTCCTTCTACATTAATTTCCATCACTCTTCTCAACCAGTCACTTTCATCCTTCCTCAACACATGACCAAACCATCTCAACCTGTTCCTCTTCACAGCATCCATCACAGGCTTAATGTTTGGTGAAGAGGATTTAAATCAATGAAGAATTCAAGTTTATAAATAAATTCAGAACTTGACGTCGTCATCGTCATCGTCATCATCATCATCATCATCATCATCATCATCATCATCATCATCATCATCATCTCCATCTCCATCTCCACCACCAGGCATCTGTGGCGAGTTCGTGCAGCCAGATCCCCTGCAGTTTCCACAAGCTAGAGTACACTCGATGTTATTTTTCTTGCATGCGCATCTCAGGGTGCTGCAGTCAGCCTGACAGTTACACCTGATCACCTGCAGCAGTTTTTCAGGACCAGGAGCTAGGGCTGTCTGGAATGGCACAAGCCCCTCGTCACACTCCTGCCACCCCCACTCAGTCGGACGAAGTCCATCTGCTGATCCCTTCCATTCTTGAACTTGCAGGTACACACACAGGCTGTGGTACATTGCTGCTCCTGCTGTTGGTGGAAACATCTGTGGTTGAACGGGAGATGAGCTTGAAGCCACCTTCTCACAGAAGCGCTGATGACGGAGGAAGTCCAAGGTGTCAGTGGGTTTTCCATTGTAGAGGATCACCAATGCTTTTGCTCTTGCATCTGCGACATCTAGCTTGGAAGCAAAAGGTGTGTCAAACACCTTGGCCTGGTCACGGAATGCGCTGCTTGCTTTGAATCGCTTAAGAGACTCTCCCTTTCCGATTCCATGGAGGCGAGATGTTGTGTCGCATCCAAGAACTGCATGTATAAAGAGCACGTGCTTGCATATGTCTGGACCAAGTAGTTGTTTTGTAGCTTTGATGTTCCAAATGTGAGGCTTCTTTCTGTTCTTTTTTGGCTCAGGACAAAAGAAGATGTCATGGGATTCCAGACTTGCATGGTAGATGAGGAGGTCTGTGTCATCACCAACTAGCTCAGTGTTGGTGGCAGCAGCAGATTGCACGGCCTTCTGCACAATCAGGAGGTCAGCATCCCCTGAAGCATGGTGCGTCTCACAGTTTTTTTTCTGCAGCTCTTCACTCAGCATGAAAATGAATCGCTGCTTATTCTGTTTGTTTGCAAGGAACTGCTCCTTCTTCATTGTAAGAGGCATGTCAGCTGCAAATGTCACAGTTGCGCCAGAATTTCCTTTCGATCGTCTCTGGTGTGTCATGTCCTTTGTGTTGGTGCTCTCATAACCATCAAACACGACAATGGCATTTCCATACCTCTTCGTCACATATTCCGTGTACTGGTGACAGATGTCTTTGTATGTTGCTCCGCGAGACCATGGGATGCGTTGACGAAGTGCCCCTCCATCCAAGACATACTGGGTGTCATCATCTGGGATAATTGCAGGAACATCAGATCCGAGGAGATCCCTGATGGCACCAGCAAGGGCTGGCTTGTGTGCTTCTCTGAGAAAAAGAGAGGAATCAAAGAGTGCTGGTGGATAGCTGCATAGTTCATGCTTGAAGGCTGACTCTAGTTCATCAGCTTTTTGCACAACTGTAATTAGTCTCTGGAAGAGAAGCTGTGGGTCAACCTGGACTTGATCACTATCAATCTTGACAGACGACTTCATGCCGAATGTGACTGCTTGGTCTTTCTTCTTGAAGGTGTACTCAGCTGTTGTTCTTTCATCCATTGACCTTAATATCGATTCCCCAACCGACTGAGCTGAATCGACGTTAACAGTTGGGTGGGCATGGACTCCAGTGGCAATGCTTCGCAGACTTGAGTCATTGCTGAATGGATTTCGCTCTTGTAGACACTCGAGAACTGACAGAGTGTCCTTCCAGTCACGGGCTTGTCTTGCTGTGGTCATGTCCTTGTTTTGTTCGCCGGTGTTGTAGTTCACCCCTGTGAGCTCCTGCATTGCCTGGTTTACTTCTGCACAGGCAGGCATCGAAAGCAGCCACAGCAGGCTTTGTTGCTCCGTCATTCCTCAACCACGTGTGAGCCCTCTGCTGGTCTTCAGACTTCTCATCAAGTCCTGCTCAATGATCAGGTCAGAAGAAAGCCCTGCCCACAGGCGATCGCTTCGTCGAATCATGTGGAACCCCTCTTCAAAACGTTGCTGGACATCAGGGTGTTGAGCCTTGAGGTCAGACATCTGCTGCAGATACAACCTGGCTGATTTGGTATACAGATTGTGACCCAAGGATGCTAGATAAGGCAGCATGTCTTGGATGGCCTGTAGATGTAATGCCCAGTTTCCAGTACGCTCTGCAGTGATGTATTTGTGTAGGATGTCTATCATGTCTGTGTACTGAAGCCAGAGCGCAGAATTTCTGGATGACATCTTTGCTGATTCAGCATACTTCTGAAGGCGGTCTTTGAATTTTTCCAGGACATCAGACAGGCAAACTTCTTCAGCAGACATAGTCCCTTCCATAAGTTTCTTATAGAGGGAACAAGCTTCCTCCAGTTCCGGATTCTTGATTATGCCTGCAGACGGGTCATTTTGTTGTCTTGCAGCAGGTTTGGCAAAGTCAGGATCTTCATTCTCATTGCTAACTGATCTGTCAGGTTTGTGTGGCAGAGGGGCATCAAACACATCTGCCAGCATCAGAGCATTCAGGGTTGCGTCAACTATGGAGTGTGCACGGACTGCTCGGGAAATGGCCTTGCCACTCAGCATATGAATCACTGCATTTTTGGCGTAGATCAACTCCATCAGTTCTTGTAGCCCGGTTGAAGCCATCAGGTGTCCGATGCATCCGAGAAAGCTCATTTCCGTATGGAAGCCTCCCAAACGCAGGACTACTCCTTTCAGATCACTTCCCATCGGCTCAGAGTTGATGATCACGAGAGCCCTCCACCAGAGCGGCTGATCAAAGGTGATGATTGGGGTGACACCATGACGTCATGCATGCTCACTGATGAAAATCAGGGTCTAATATATGCATGTGCTGTCGCTGGAATTCATGTCTGTCATTGGTAGAAACATGACATCTGCCTTGCCAGGGTGGGCACCACGACGTACGAACTGCATCATACCTGACCATGCAGGTCTGGGTGTACCAAACAGGATTGATGTCTTCCACAGGATGTCAAGATTCTCACATGAGTTCTGGACCTTTAGATTGAAGAGCATAAATAAGATGAGAAGCAGATTCCCCACTGCTAAAAAAAAAAAACCTACATAGATGCATTATGCATTATTCTTATCTTGTTGTCCCAAAATGACCTCGATGGTGACCTCGTAGAGTTTCTGTGACCTTATATCACCAAAATAAGATCAGAATTTGATTCCTCGACCCCAAAAACCCATAAAAAGTGGTATTACTCATGATTGTTTTGCTTTTGATTTTTTAAATAACAATTGTCATTAAGATGGATAGCGGCCATATTGGATTTTGCCGATTTGAGAACTTCCCCCCAGAGGATCTCTTAAGACTTTTTTTAGGGTCAAAGAGGATATATTCAGGGACACAAAACAAGTGAGTGACTTTTTGTTGCAATTATAGTGAGGTCTTAAATACAAAATGCCTGTACTATTGGTCTGTGTTACCTATAACCTGTATTGTTATGATGTCACCCCTTAGACCTTGTCCAACGTATCGTCATATCCAAGGTTTGATCCCTATTATTTGGCCATGAAAACACACGAAGGACAATAATTCAACCGATCTGAACGTGGGTGTTTATTATTATTTATTTTTTTAACTTTTGCGGGGCTAAACTCCACCTCAGATTCTAAGGTTTGCCTCAGATGGATTGAGGTCCCGGAGCGCCGCTCCGGAGCACTCCCGCAGGACTGATTGGAACCTCATGTGCAGTATTGGTTGGTGCACCTTCAGTTGCATAAGTATTCAAACCTACTCGAGCACTTATTCAGGTAGAGCATGAGAATTTGCTTTCACCTTTCAGAACGTGTCCTATTTATTTATTTATTTTATCCTTACAACACCACCTGGCTTGAACACAGTATACTTCACACCTCTGTGCTTATCTTCATAAGCTTTGTTGGAATTTTTTTAACTCTATTTTGTACCATCTCCTATCTGTAGAAAGAAGGGGTCTTAGTTGTTCCTGCAATGTCTAACTTGGTCTTCATATGACATTGTTGAAGCAATAGAAATGCTTCAATTCTAGTAGAACTATGTGGATCAGTACATCTGCACACAGCTAAGAAATTGCGTACAGAGTTAACAACTGTGTGGTATGTAATTGTGGCAGTTTGCACAACTTCATTTAATACCTTTATTAAAACTTCCAATTTCATCATTGCCTCCAGGGTGGTAGATGGCAGAATTTGAATATTTTGAAATACCTCTTTCAGTAAGAGAAGTAGTAAACTCACAATAATCCAATTGTAGTCCGTGATCAATAATTATTTCGTCTGGAAATCCTTCTCGACTAAAAACAGAGGTGAGGAACTCTATGACAATTTCAGTAGTGGCAGATTGAGTGAATGTAACTTCAGGCCCTTTACTGTGATTTAGTAAATAAGAGTTCTGGCAAATCTGCTGTCATGGGAAGCATATAGTCTGACAATACCTAATCTCAACTAAACTTACTCCATGTGGAAGTGGAACTATGTGCATAGGACCATTATGTATGACAAGTAGCAGTTTTATTGTTCATCTGACAAACGTAACAGTTTTAAATAGCATCTTGAACCTGGGTGTTAATTTTTGGCCCCCAAAGCAACCGTCTCATTTGCTGGTTCGTGTGAACAATGCGTTGATGTTCGGCATGTCCAATGTCAATCGGTCTCGTCGCAAGGGAATTGGTGATAACAACCCGTTCATGAAATACGACGTCATTGTGTATTTGCAACTTGTCACAAATCGGGAGGTACGGTTTGGTTTCACAGTGTCCTCGATCATTTTAGATTGGGACGGGCAACTGTTTTGAATGTACCATTTCATTTGTACTTGAGTGGGGCCAGTGACAATCGCTTTATCTAACTCGTGATGAGAAAGGCAAGCGTCTTGTAGCAAGACTTCACAGAAACAGTCAACATCATCGTCTACATCAGTGCTGTCGTCGGTCACAATATCAGCCGTATCGGCAGGGAATGGACATAAGGCATTCTGCTTTATTCTGCAACTTTCTTTAGTCAATTCAAGTTGTTGGTAAGTGGCTTTTACATCAGTTTTGGAGGAAACAGTAGAACCTTGTAGTTCACTCGGTAGTTCGGCAATGTTCGGTCTGGGGTTTTCCTCAACTACTGTGGAGTAGTGAACCTTTCTAAGATCAATGTAAACACACACGGCATTGTTGGTTTTCCATGCAACTACTACTGGCAATATCCATTCAGAAGCTTCAACAAGCTCTATAACATCCTGTTCCTGAAGACGCTTTAGATCTTTAGTTATTTACTTTCGAACAGTAAATGGAAGGGGGCGTGGCTTCTTTTGGATGTGGACAGCATTCGGGTTCAGCCTGATTTTGTCAGTACCCTTTATCAATGCCAAGTCATCTGATAATAGAGCAGGGAATTTGGCTTGTATTTCATTTTGTGTACCAGTAGGAGGAGATTGAAATATGTACTTGTGATTGGGAGTTTCCTGTTTAACACCGCTGCTTGTAGGTACATCTGAGTACATGTAAGTGTTTTACTGTGGATTTTGATACCCAAATTCAGAACGAGATCTTTTACCTAGCAGGGTAAAACCTTTTTCACAACATTAAGCGCCTTTGGGCTTCTTGAAAAGCGCTATACAAAATAAATGAATTATTATTATTATTATTATATGTAGCTTTAACACTATATATCCTGGTATTTGACAGTAGACTCAAAACAGCCCAGCACATCAATATTGTCCTGTTCCTCGGGATTAAAATCCTCCAAGGAAACAGATAGCCGAATGAGCCGAGGCGTTCAGTCAAAAATGACGGTGTTCTTTACACATGAGGGAAAGGAGAATGATGAACTTACCTTCACGGGTCCCACCGGACGTCTTCGAACCTGCGATAATCAACTCAAACTGACACGGATTCAAAATGTACAAAAATACCGGCTTTATTGAAGAAATTCCAGCAACAAAGAATGCACGATAAAAATAAGATTCCTAAATGGGACGTCCCCATACAGACCCGTATACACACAAAAGGAAAAATAAAGGTGAAAATAAAGCGTGTAATTGTGACTTGGCTCTGGTCCCCTTGATCGTCCAGAATCGTCATAGGCCCTCCGTCCTCACGCGGCAAAACATCCTGCCGTGCAGCCCGCGAGCTGAAACCGGGCCTCCATTGGGCAGTCCGCTCAATCCTGGATCCGTGCGCAAAGTGAGCAGGCCATGCCTGCTCGGTCGCTCCAGCCGCGCTTGTCCTCACGATCGTCGATACCTCCAATGTCCCCGGCGCAAGAGCGCTATAAAATGTTCACGTGGTCATCAAGATGGCCCTCACGCAAGAGCACAACCGCGACTGCACAGCACCAATGTTCCAACGCAAGTGATAGTAACCCTCAACCGTTCGCTATAAAAGTCCCGAAGCAGAGAGAAAGCCAAGAGAGATATAAAATGCCGACTGCACGCGATCAAATCCAGAAGCAGAGAGAGAAAATGTCGGCCCTCCAACTCCTTTGTACTCAAGGCTCTGACATCATCCGACGCCACCCATGCCTGCTCCTATCAGCCAGTCCCTCTCTTCGTTGCTCGACAATCCTAACCCATCACTGCTGTCTGGGGCATGGCCTCACGGACCTGCATGCTTGATGTGATCACCCATCGGTGATATCCTCGTTGGTGCTCCAAGTCCTGTTTCCGATTAGCTTTTATTTAGTGTCGTTTAATGCGCTATTGCCTGGCTTTGTGTGTGTGCTGCATTATCATAAGGAACAGAGGAAAAATAACAAAGGCAGTTACATACAGGGGATTCATTACCCATAATCCTTAACTAATTAACATAACCCCACCCCTCTCATGGGGACACTTATACGCGCTTACACGACATCCGGTCTAAACGAATTTCCTACTTATGATACATGGGGTTTCTTCTTCTTCACAACAGTCGGAGCACACTACCTGCATATACAATTCTACCTGGACTAAGGTAATCATTGCCTACCCCCCACAAACGTAACAATATTATCACCATTGTAATTGTAGGACTAATGTGCCCTGCCATGGTTGTAAAGCATCATCGAGGAAATGTTTGGTGTAACGTTGCTCATTCATCAGTGGAGCATCAGAAGCAGAGTCAACAACATTATTTGCTTTAATGTAATTTATGAAAATTTTGGGTCAGTCACTTCATTCTTCAGTGGGTGTGTAGTGTAGACAACAATAACTTAATGTTGTTCTTCTTCACCTGTGTACACCCATACAGTACATGAGCATTGGCACACTGCAGCAAAATATCCAATCTTGTGGCAGGATGTACATTCCTTGTCTGTTGCTAGACAGTCCATGAATTGGCAAGATGGGAGGCAGATCCACATTAGTAGCATTAATAGTAATCCCTCGATTTATACGGACATTCAATATCCGGAAAATTTGCTGCAACGGAAATGAGTAATTGGGAATTACATTTCGACATACGGAAGTAAGAATCGCTATAATGGAAATGTTGCATCTCAATATGAATATATTTTAGAAGAAATAAAAAAATACATATAAATGCATGGTATTTGTGTTCATTTACTTTAAGTGCATATTTTACTTTGCCGTTTGTCGCTTTTTTAATACAATTCCCCCTTTCTTCATTTATGCTTATGGTCGGCGGTCTGTGTGATTTACGCTCCTTATTTTTCACACTTGTACAAGACTATAAAGTGCAAAAACCCTTGCGAGATGTCTCAAACCATTTCTCTAGTGCTTGCGGTCGCAGGAGTCCAAAGAGAGCCGCAGGAGTCCAAAGAGAGCCGCAGGAGTCCAAGGAGAGCCGCAGGAGTCCAAGGAGAGCCGCAGGAGTCCAAGGAGAGCCGCAGGAGTCCAAGGAGAGCCGCAGGAGTCCAAGGAGAGCCGCAGGAGTCCAGGGAGATCCGCAGGAGTCCGAGGAGAGCCGCAGGAGTCCAAGGAGAGCCGCAGGAGTCCAAGGAGAGCCGCAGGAGTCCAAGGAGAGCCGCAGGAGTGCAAGGAGAGCCGCAGGAGTGCAAGGAGAGCCGCAGGAGTGCAAGGAGAGCCGCAGGAGTGCAAAGAGAGCCGCAGGAGTGCAAAGAGAGCCGCAGGAGTGCAAAGAGCCGCAGGAGTGCATCGAGCCCATAAAGCAATTGCTTTATAGGTTAAACTACTTGATGTATTGAGGAGGTTTGATGAGGGTGAAAAACTGAGTGACTTCGTGGAAGAGCTCAGCCTTGTTTCCTCCACACTGGGTGCAATAAAAGACAAAATAAGATGGCTTTGCTCACTGCTCAACAAGTAACAGCACTGGGTGCCAATACGTTATCATGGCTTATAAGCAGACAACCTTGTATGCATATTTCTCCAAGAAAGATGATGTGGCTGGTACTTCCTGGGATGCAGCCACCAAGCCTGCTACTCATCAGCCCGCTACCTCCAAGCCTGTCACACTTTAGTCAGCTACCTCTTCAGAGGATGTGGATGACCCTGCTCCTCTTAAGCCTGCCACCCCTCGGCCCATCACCTCTTCAAATGATGTGGACGAGCCTGCCACACATCAGTCTTAAGACACAAGTATTTTAATAGTTTGCTGCATTAATATGTGTAATTTTTTACATCGTTGAGTTAAGATGTTGTTCCATAGGAATCTATCTCCACTTATATAATGGGATAATTAAATTCGATATTTGGAAATTCACCCAACGGAAAGATTTTGCGGAACGTAACCCTTCTGTATATCGAGGGATTGCTGTACATGTAGTAGTAGATATATGTGAATTCAGAGGAGCACTGGAGTGAAGTTGCAAACGTTTATCAGTTTGTTTTGGGCACTTAGTAGAGCTGTTGTGTGGGCACTTAGTAGAACAGTGAGGCTGTAGAGTTATTGAGGCTGTAGAGTTATTGAGGCTGTAAAGTCTGTAATATTCCACCGAATGATGTGGTTTAGTTTCACAATCCATCGACTTGGCTTCTTTTTTCGTGGTCTCAACATCATGTGCAATTTCAATATCCCGAAGCATGGTTAAACTGATTTCCATTAGAAGTCGTTCTCGTGATTGGCAGCAATTGTTTTTTTCATCTAATTTGTCCCAAATCATCTCGTCCGCTATTGCAGCAAATTTGTGTGCAACACAGTAATTTAGGCGGCAATGGACTCTTAGTCGTGCTGTGCCGCTGTCTAAATCTATACCTCTCTGCTACAATGTTTATAGCAAGGCGGAAAAGTTGTTCATTTGCAGTCTACGTTTTTACGTTTTTACGTTTTTATTATTGTCACCTTGAATGTCTGACAAAGTATAGAAAATTATCTGACCTTCTGCAACAAGTGAATGGAGTAGAATAGCTCGTTTCCACTGCAGCTTGCTCCTTGGAAGCTTGCAGCAAGAATGTAGTTCTCGAACAGACAGTGCCACTGCAGCCACGGCAACTACGGCCTTCCTAGAGTCAATTTGAATGGAACCGGTGCAGCTAATTCAGCAGGTGCCATCGTAGAAATGAAGCAGAATTTGTAGGCAGTTTATCCTTGTCACCGAAGAATTGTATTGAAGTATGAAGACATCAAGAGAAACCCCATAGATCCATTCAACATGAAGATGAACGTTTCTGAGTCACGTGATGCAATGTATTACATTTTTGATTCCATTACAATGCGGCCAGACACCACACCTGGTGATTACAGCATGTATCCTATTGACTCATAACTGACAAAGTACTCATTTTTTCGTTTCTCTTGTTGGTTTTCATGAGATGCATCATTCTCATACAACGGCAACTCCACTAACATGTATGTGTGACTACACGTGTTCAAGCTCCTCCCGGATTCCGTTTAGAACTACAGTAAAAATTCTTTCTTTTACAACATCTAAGGCTCGAGGAGGATCTACAACACAACTCATGCACACACGTGCAGACAAATGCACACCGGCCTTTACTTCAGACAAACATACCCACTGAGCTTGGGGAAGTTTCATAACTTCCGGGGACGCTCTGGGTGATGCCATCTTTATGACGTCTCTTTCCTCTCTGCTCCGCATTGCCGTATCAAATGCCTTGATCAATTCCATATGCGATGCCTTCGTAAGATTCTTGGCATCACCTGGCGAGACAGAATACCTAACACCTCAATCCTACACTGCTGTTGTATCTGAGGAATTGAGTATTTCCTGATGCAAGCCCAGCTTCGCTGGTCAGGACGCCTCACATGCATGGAAGGCCATAGAATTCCCAGAGCGCTTTTATATGGCCAACTTAAATTTGGTAAACGGTCACATGGTGGACAAAGGAAGTCCAATAAGGACATTCTTAAGTCTACATGCAAGTCTTGTGCCAGTGCAGTTGTCACCTGGGAACATCAGCCCACAAACAGGTAAGTTTGGTGTAACATTTGAGATGCCACTGAGTCTGGTTCATCTCGGCCTGGTTTTAAATTCAGACATTTTAGAGACGTCTGGTCTTGAAGGAATTATTATTTTGCATGCATCTTGTGGCTGCTGTTGGCTGCTTAGCCTGGTGTTGGCTTAGCGGTTAGGGTGCCAGCTTGGGATCCTAGGATCCTGGGTTCGAATCCCGGTCGATCGCTGAATTAACACCAGGGGGGTTGACTCAATGACTCAGCCTGTCATCCTTCCGAGTTCGGCAAATTGAGTACCAGCTTGCTGGGATGAATGATCACGGTGTGTACCCCGGTTTAGAATAGGTGCACCGTATCCCTGCGCATCGTAAGAGGCGACCAAGGGTTGGCGTCAGGAAGGGCATCCGGTCATAAAAAACATTGCCTCAAACAGGGAACCATGATTGTCATGGGGCCCGCAAGGCTAACCCCTCCTCTAGCGGGGAAAATGGCCTTAAAACGATCATTCATTCATTCATTCATCTTGTGGCTGCAGGTTGCATCATTGCTGAGAGCGCAGCTGTGTCACTGATGAGTTCCCCCTGTTTCCAGTCGCCTGGTACTCATTTTGCCGACCTTGGAAGGATGACATGCTGAGTCAACCCACCTGGTGTTATTTGACAGCACAACAGGGGCTCGATTTAAAGACCCTAAGATCTTAAGCGAAACAACTTAAACGTTAAACCAACACCAGGCTGTCTTGAAGGAATGAGTATTGATCTTAAATGTTTGTATTTTACACGTTTTAAAGACAAGCACGTTCCTTTCGTGTTCTAAAGTCTGTTTGCCTTTTTCCAACTAAAAATCAATTGCTCAGCATTTGTCCGTCTTCATTCTAATTTCATCTCTCTCTGCCTTCATTGGATTTGTCTCAGTTCATCCATATAAATCTTTTTGGAGCCATATATTATCTACACAAATATAACAGTTTTGACCTCCAGTTTTATAATGAATACAAAGATACAAAAAGCATGCACAACTTTCCAGATGAATATAATGGAATAGTCAGAGTAATGTTCCAAGTTGTGTTTAGAAAGTTACTCAATATGTCCTTCTCTCTCTTTCAATGAATGTTAGGTTTTTTTTTTGTTACAGCGTAGCACATAGGGCAATGCCGTCTGGAACAGCGGTTCTCTGTCCGTAGGTATGTATGGCCCTTCCGCCGGCATTTTGCGGGTTTATTTACTGTAAAATTCGTTTTCTCTGCAACCGCGTTGGTCCAATTGACACAATTTTCACCATAGAAGCGCCTTCTCATGTAGAACGTTTTAATGATAATTATGACGTCAGACGTCACGTGATATGTGCGCCATCTTGGAAAAAAAACAAAAAAAGATTGCACCTCTATATCTCTGAAACCACTCTATGGAAAAAATTGAAAGGTGGCTCATTGCAACGTACTCCCCATGGGGAATAAATCGACAAGCAGAATGCTTAATCCGATCAGTATGAAATTGCTTGTGTGATCGAGGGATAAATTGGTGGAGAAAAAAAAAAATTGATGATGTCTGTCATCAATCACATGTTTCGGCAGCCATATTTTTACGGCCTAGCCCGTAGAGCAATACTGTCTGGAACAATGTTGTATTTGCATGTATGTCTTTCACAAACATCCACTAATCAGAGCTGAGGATCTGGTCACATGACAGGGGGACAGCAGATCCTCCACTCAGCAGATCCAAGCTCGGCTATGCCGTTGTTAGACTATTGGTCTTGTTTTTTTTAAACTCAACTGGACTATGTCCAGCTGAGTTTTTGTCGACACCCAGTGTCCGTCGTCTGTCTGTCTGTCTGTCTGTCTGTCGTCTGTAAACAATTCGACGTCTATGCTCTAAAAGTCACAAATATTGATTATATTTGATGAAACTTGTTATGCAGCATCTTTAAGACATAAACTAGTTTGGGATTGCATTTGGGCGTTGCACGCCCAAAAATGGGCGCGGCAGGGCGGCCATATTGAAAAATCAATTTTTGTCAATCGGGTACTTCCTAATGTAGCTAGAAGGCTGAAACTTGGTGTGTAGACAGTATGTAACAAACCTCAACACATATATTACGGGTTTTGACGATGTCCGAAAAATGACCTCGTCGTGACCTATGACATGACTTGACCCATAAACATCAGTTTGGACGACGTCCAAGCTCTAAAAGTCACAAATACTGATCAAATTTGATCAAACCTTCAACGTTACTGTACCTCTTTAGCACATATAAACTATATCGTTTGTGGTTCTATTATGCATATTCTAACCATATTGATATAGACCAGTTGAGTTCAGGTTCCCTGGAACCTCTAGTTTAAGTGGTGAAGCCGCTTCAATATTTGGCTATGTCCATCCGTTAAAACTGAAGAATAAGAACCTTTCTAAACCCACCGTGTTTCATTCTAAAGGGTTCTAAAGGGTAATTATAAGGGGTTCCAAAGGGTGATTCTAAGGGATTCTTAAGGGTAATTATAATGAGTTCTAAAGGAAATTCTAAAGAGTTTTAGATGGTTCTAAAGGGCAATTCTAATGGGTTTCATTCGTTTCTAGGCTTTGCCTATTTCATATTAAAAATGCCAAACTGAACTGTTTCCTCTGGGCACGGGTGCAATTTTTCTTTTTCTTTGAAAGAGCTGTTTGTGAGTCACTTGATTTAACATTCCCTGACAAATGGATTGGCTGTGGTGGACCTATTGCTTAGCCCCCAAGATCCATGGACTTGACTCCGTGATGTTTTTATTTTTGTGGGGTTTCATCAACGACAGAGTTAATGGCATCTGCTATGATTTTTATTATTATCATTTACTTTTATTATGATTTTATTATTAATTATATTATTATGATTATATTATTTATGATTATGATGTGATTTATGATTTTATTATTTTATGATTACTATTTTATTTTGATTTTATTATTATTGTCATTTTTGGATGAGCTATGAGATTGCATTGCTTATGCTGCTTAGGGCATATCCTGTGCCATTTGGACAAATGATGTGGGCAATTATCAGTCTGCATACGTGTTTTGAAACAAGCCTGGTGTTGGCTTAGTAGTTAGGGTGCCGGCTTGGGATCCTAGCATCCTGGGTTCGAATCCCGGTCAACACCAGGGGGGTTGACTCAGCCTGTCATCCTTCCGAGGTCGGCAAATTGAGTACCAGTTCACTGGTAATTCCCTGTGTGTCGCAAGACGCGACAAACAGGGTTGGCGGCAGGAAGGGCATCCGGCCATAAAACATTGCTTCAAAAAGGGGACCACGGTGCCTGAAAAAGGCCAACCCCTGCTCTGCGGGGAAAAATGGCCTTTAAAGGTGGTTCTTTCTTTCTATACGTGTTTTGAAAGAGATGGACATGTTGAGTCCCAAATATAATTTATACCATCACTCTGACTTCCATATTCATCCGGAAAGTTGCATGTGGTTTTTGTATTCATTAAAAAGGTAACTATTTAAGGGACACCCTGTATGAAGATATACTGTCGGACCCTGCTATTCGTGGATTCTGCACATTCGTGGGTGATAAAATGCGACCTGTTTCTCTATTCGCGGCCGTGTTCTGTGAATACGGGTTTTTCAGGGGCATTGAAACAATGCCGCGGCATACATTCACGGGATTTTCATTGAACTTCCCGGATTATCGTTGACATTCGCGGGATTTGCCTTGCTATTTGCGGAGCTTTCATTGACTTTCACCGATTAATCGTCGACATTCGCGGATTTTGCCTCACCATTCGAGGCTTGGGCCTCTCTATTCGCGGATTTTCGTGACTCGGGAACCTATCCCCCCCTTTTTCCATTGAAACAATGCCCCACTATTCGCGGCTTCACTATTCGCGGATTTTCAGGAATAGCAGGGTCTGAGGGTGTGTATATATACAGTCACGTGAAAAAGTAAGTACACCCCATGGAAAGTTTTGACTTTTTCAACATATTTCAACATACAGCTATTTGATCTTCATTTCAACAATATTGACAGATAAAGGTGATATATTATAACAAATATCATGAAACATTTACATTTTGTAGTCAATTGTATAATTTAAATAAACATAAATGCAAATTTTGCATGTGGAAAAAGTAAGCACACCCTTGGCTCTAATAGGTGGTATTGCCCCCTTTGGCAGAAACAACCTCAAGTAGGCGTTTCTTATAACTGTCTACCAGTCTCTGACATCGACTGGGAGAAATTTTTGCCCACTCCTCCATGCAGAATTCTTTCAGCTGTGCGATGTTTCAGGGGTTTCTTGCATGCACAGCTCGTTTCAAATCCCCCCCACAACATCTCGATGGGATTTCAATCCAGACTTTGACTTGGCCATTCCAGAACCCTCCATTTCTTTCTTTTCAGTCATTCCTTGGTAGATTTACTGGTATGTTTAGGGTCATTGTCATGTTGCAAGGTCCACCTTCGGTTGAGCTTCAACTTTCCGACAGATGGCCTCACATTATCCTCAAGCACCCTCTGGTACAATGAAGAATTCATCGTGGGTTCTATGATGGTGAGCTGCCCAGGCCCCGGTGCAGCAAAGCTGCCCCAAACCATAATATTTCCACCACCATGCTTCACAGTTGGTATCAAGTTCTTGTGGTCAAATGCTGTCTTTGGTTTTCGCCAAACATGTCTTCTGGTACTGTGGCCAAATAGCTCTACCTTTGACTCATCTGTCCAGAGCACATTGTTCCAGAAGTGCTGCTCTTTGCCTAGGTGTTCATTGGCAAACTTTAGTCTTGCCCTGATGTTCTTTCTGGACAGCAAAGGTTTCCTCCTGGCACACCTCCCATGTAGATCAAATTTGTGTAGCCTCTTTCTAATGGTTGACTCGTGCACTTTGACATCAACAGTGGCAAGAGCTACCTGTGGGTCCCGTGATGACATTCTGGGGTTCTTGGAGACTTCTTTCAGCATCTTGCGGTCTGCTCTCAGGCTGAACTTGCTGGGGTGGCCTGGCCTGAACAAGTTGGCAGTTGTTTGGAATCTTCTCCACTTGTAGATGATCTTCCAGACAGTCGAATGATTGATTTCAAATTGTTTGGAGATCTTTTTAAATCCCTTCCCAGACTCGTAGCCATCTATAACCTTCTTTCTGAAGGCCTCAGATAGCTCTTTTGATCTAGGCATGGTGACTCCGCACACTTCAACAACAAAGAGCAAACCAAACTAAAAGTCAGGTTTAAATAAGGCAGATTCCTCCAAGATCCTCTCTAATGATGTTCTAATCATTTGCACCTGAGCTGGTGCACCTGATTCTAATTTTAGGTATTTGAAGTAGTGATAAATGTCGGGGTGTACTTACTTTTTCGACATGCAAAATTTGCATTTATGTATATTTAAATTATACAATGGACTACAGAATGTAAATGTTTCATGATATTTGTTATATTATACCACCTTTATCTATCAATATTATTGAAATGAAGATCAAATAGCTGTATGTTGAAATATGTTGAAAAAGTCAAAAACTTGACATGGGGTGTACTTACTTTTTCACGTGACTATATATATATATATATATATATATATATATATATATATATATATATATATATATATATATATATATATATATATATATATATACATATATACATATATATACACACACATACACACACACACACACACACACATACAGTATATATATATCTATCAATTTGTGGGGTTTCCTGTATATTCCCCGGGCTAATATATATATTCCCCGGGTTACGAACAAGTTCCGTTTTTAAGTCTGTCTGCAAGTCGAATTTGTATGTAAGTCGGAACAGTTACGTACGGTTCACATCTAGCGTCAATCGGTCGAATGTTTGTCTTCGTATATAGTATATATTTTCCCTAAAACATCTATAGGTATAAAAAACATTAAAGAAACATTTCTTAAACTGTTTAGATAGAAAAGAAAAGATAATGATTAAATTAAAGGTTAACACCGTCTTACTCTCGTTCCAATTGATGTCTTGCAAACCTTGAAACGATCATACCTTGATATATCTCTCCGAGATGATGGGCCTGGTGCTGGAGAGGATGGACCTGGTGCTGGTCATCTTTCTTAAAGTAAACATCAAGGGTGGCTTGAACAGAGCTTTTCTCATATTTCTCATCTACCGCTCCCCTTATTATATACTTTGTGTGTCTGGTTGATTTTTTTTCTGTGTGATAAATGTTAGCTCTTTCACCAGCCTCAATTCTGTATACAACCACAAAAACCAAAAAAAAAAAGCAACTTGTTTTTTTTAAATAATAGGCTTTACGGAGGTCGGTACGTAAGTACGGGCGTTCGTAAGTCGGGCGTTCATAACCCGGGGACTGCCTGTATATATATATTTTGTCAATTGAATGACTTGCTTCCAACACTTATTTTTTTTTTTTGTATTCTGAATCGAGGCTCGTGAAAGAGCTAACATTTACTTCACAAACAAATCAACCAGACAAACAAAATATATAAAAAGTGGGAGCGGAAAACAAGATGGGGAGAGAAGGGGAAGCACACAAACACAACATTTGAGAGCAGGGAGATGTGTGGAAGGGAGAGGGCTTGGGGGGAGGAGGCGTGGGAAGGGGGGAGAAGTATAAAACACAAGGACACCAAGGACTTCCAGGACAGAAGTTGGTATTTCAAAAAAGTGGAATTGGGGTGAAATTAGCGGGGGTAGAAAAGATCAAGGTTTTTGATGGGGGAAGATAAGAGATGGTGGTGAACAGCTGTTTTAAAGACCTGGAGGGTGGAGTGGGATTGAAGAGAGTGAGGGAGCTTGTTCCAGAGGCGGGAGAAAAGAGGAATGAAGGAGTGAAGGTGAGCAGAGAGTCTTGATTTTTGCAGTTTGACCATAAGAGGGTTGCAGGCAGATCTTGTGTGACCTGTAGGAATATTTGTGGGACAGAGCCCAGAGAGAGCTGGGGGGGCAAGGCCAGAGAGGAGTCGGTAGAAGACGGAAAGACCACCAACTTGCCTGCGGTGAGTGAGTGAGAGGCCCTTGGAGTTAGCTTCATCGCGGGAGATTCCAATGATTCTGAATGCTTTGGTTTCAACAGCGTGAAGACGAGCTAGGTGTGAGGCAGGAGCACCAGCCCAGAGGGGAGAGCAGTATTCCATTGAGCTGCGGATGAAAGCTTTGCATGTGGTGAGGAGCTCAGGTGTGCCAAGGAAGGACTTCGCACGACGGAGGATGCCCAGTCGGCGACTGGCTTTGGAGGCCAGATTTGAAATGTGGTTTTCCCAGGAAAGATCATGGCAGATAGTGAGACCCAAAAGCTTGAGTGTCAGAACTTCTTGGAGAGGATTATTCAGAAAGTGGATGGGAGGGTTGTCCAGTCGATCTTTTCGGAGAGACATCGTAAGAGTGTGAGATTTGTCAGGATTGAAAGACATGTTCCACTTGTTTGCCCAGTCTGTGATTTTGTCCAGGTCTGCAGAGAGTGAGGAGGCTGCAGACTGCCGATCTGAGGGATGAAGAATGGAGCGACAGAGAGTAGAGTCATCAGCAAAGAGATACAGAGGATTTTCAAGAGAGTCAGAGAGATCATTGATGAAGACCAGAAAAAGCACAGGGCCCAGAACACTGCCTTGTGGAACTCCAGCCTGAACAGGAAGAGGAGATGAGAGAAACCCATTCAGGGCCACACGTTGACTATGACTAGAGAGGAAGTCCGCCAGCCATGCGTGGAGATTTCCATGGATACCAAAAGAGGAGAGTTTGGTGAGCAGAGCGGGGTGCCAGACCGTATCGAAGGCACGTGATATGTCAAGGGAGACTGCTCTAATTTCCTGTTTGGCATTGAGGACCTCCATCCATTGTTGAGAAAGCAGAAGCAGCATGTCCAGAGTAGAGTGTCCAGGTCTGAAACCAAATTGATGATCAGAGACCAAGCCATTGGAGAAGAGGAAAGATTTCATATCTGAAGCAATGATGGATTCCATGACTTTGCTGATAATTGGGAGAAGGCTGATTGGTCTGTAGTTGCTGGGATCTGTTTTTGCACCTTTTTTGTGCAAAGCAGTGATGTTGGCAGATTTCCAAGCAGATGGAAGATGACCTTGAGCAAAAGAGAGGGTGAAGAGAACAGAGAGAGGGAGTGAAAGAGCGGAAGAACAGGATTTTAGGACCCGTGGGCTGATGCCGTCAGGTCCAGTTGCAGAATCCGAGTCGAGGGTTGACAGAAACTTTTCCACCTTGTCAGGAGGAAAGGACACAGAGTCCAGGAGCAGCTGGGTACGACTGGGTACGGTGGGTACAGAGAGGGATGTGTTTGGGACACAAGATTTAGAGGCAAACACAGAGTTGAGGCATTCAGCTTTTTCACGTGTGGAGTCAGCTGTGTGGCCATTTGAGGTGAGGGAGGGGATGGAGGGAGAACAAACACCAGAAACAGATTTGACCAGACGCCACCAGGATTTGGAAGAGGGAGACAGATAAGAGAGTTCTGTCCTGAGAACGGAGAGATATTGTTTCCTGGCTCTCCTGAGGGTGGACACACACTTGTTTCGGGCTTTGTGAAAGGAAATGAGATTTCCTTCCGTTGGATTTGCTTTCCAGGAGACGAAAGCAAGTTGTTTCTGGGCAATAGCCTCACCACAAGATTCCGTGTACCATGGACGGGAGGAAGGGTATGACAACAGAAGACGAGATGGGATAAATCTGTGCATGAGAGAGAGCAGTTTGCTTTGGAAGAATTCCCAGGAAGAATTTATGTCAGAGGCAGTAGAGATGGGAGACCAGTCCAGATGATTGATGGCTGCTTGAAGACCGTGCCAGTTGGCCTGAGTGAAATGCCAGACTCGTCGACGCTGAGGAGGCTCTCTGAGAATGGTCAGAGAGATGTCCACTTTAACAACTTCTGTCCACTCAGACAGACTTATGTTTTATACTTCTCCCTCCACCCCCCCCCCTTCCCATGCCTCCTCCCCCCAAGCCCTCTCCCTTCCACACATCTCCCTGCTCTCAAATGTTGTGTTTGTGTGCTTCACCTTCTCTCCCCATCTTGTTTTCCGCTCCCGCTTTTTGTGTGTTTTGTTTGTCTGGTTGATTTGTTTGTGAAGTAAATGTTAGCTCTTTCACGAGCCTCGATTCAGTATACAAAAAAAAACAAAACAAAAAACAAGCACATGATCAGAAGAGCCGATTGGAGCAGAAGAAGAGCAGCAGACATTTTCAGGGAAGTTAGTCATAACCAAGTCCAGAAGAGAAGATGCTCCGTTGACTGAAATCCGGGTCGGGAAATTGACAGATTGTGTCAGTCCCAGTGAGTCACAGAAGTCCTTTGCTGAAGAGCCATGGCTGGTGAGAGAGGTACCCACACCCAGCCAACTGGCATGGTGACAGTTGAAATCACCACATATGAGGAAGAGAGAGTTGGGATGGGTAGATAGAAGTTGGTCCATATTCTCAGACAGCGAGATGTAGATGGAGTCATCACTGTTTGGTGGACGGTACAACACACATATGAACAAAAGGTGGGAGACTATTACAAAAGACTATTACTATTACAAAAGGTGGGAGGTGGGAGCACTTCATACTACTATTACTACTACTACCACTACTACTACTACGGCCCCAATTATTCCCTCCTTGTGGATTCACCGGGGAAAGTGTTTGGCACAAGTCTTTCAGGAATTGGCTGGCTAGGCATAACTTTCGACGAAATTTGATTTGGCAGGAATTTGTAATTTGTTCAGGATGCTGGCAATATAACTCACCTTCACTTGGTGAAAGACACCATGGGATCTTTTCCATCCACTCTCTAATGCTAGCAGGTGGGATACCCAACTTGATGTCCATTTATGAAGGCACACTTTGTGATGCAGTCATTGCTCTGCCAGGGCAGAAGCAATCAGACAGTTTATTGTCAGGTCTGGAATTGAACCCACATTAGACATCTCAAAGGTAAGTATTGTTACGGTCCGCGGTTAAGGATGTTGGTTTGCCGAGCGGATGGCACCGCGACCTAACAGTTTCCCCGATTCACCCGAACGTTGGCCGTATCGCGCCACAGATATTCAATAGGGAAAAGACAAAAGCGACACGGATGTGAAGAAGAAGGAGGAGACTAAAAGGTTGGCAATACTACTAAATTTATTTACTATTTACAGGCTCAAAATAACCAAGGAGAAGGAAAGATAAGAAAATAATATACAGAAGGTATTAGAGACACAGTGAAAATTACTAGCTTATCCTATGCAGTCTTAATTTATTCCCAGGGACAAAACAAACAGAACAAACTCATGTACACGAATGGGGAAATTGCAGGCAGGATTGGCTGGAAGGAGGTGTGTGGCTGGAGCTTGATCCCGCACGGGACGTCGGGCTGGACCTCGACGGCCGCTGATGCCACCGATCCTGTCGTGTGCGCGGGATCACGAGTCGGAGCTGCTTGGTGGAGCCGATGCGCTGGTGGGGGGTCTGGCGTGACGGGTTCTCTTTCCCTCTCTCACTAACTCCAGGACTCTTTCTCTCTCTTGGTCCAATCACTCCTCACCACCGACAACTCAACGCAACCACTGACCACTCAACGCAACCACTGACCACCACTGACGACCAACCCAGCTCTGACCAAAACCACACAACTCAGCTCTGCTCTTGTCATGGACCTCCTCGCAACTTCTTGCGCGCGCGCCTTTATAGCGCCTCCGGCGATTAAGCCGCCGGCTTTTAGGACACGCCCATCGGTGTGCTCACCTCGGCCCTGGTTGGTCGCGCGACCCTCTGGCTCCGCCCTTGATGACGACGGGCGGGCACGCCTTTCTTCCCCAACCCGAGCACATGTTCAATGGCGGCTTTGGGGCGAAAACAACCCACAGCTGTAACAAACTGGCCAACTGCCCAGTGCAGTTGGCAATGGAGACTTGGAGGGGATGTAATTGGAAATTGAGGCTTGGCAATGGAAGTTTTGGGAGTGGTAATGGGGAATGAAAGGAATCTATCTATTTCACTTGGTGCAATGGAGTGTCATTTTAATGGAAGACACAGCCTTAAACTAATACACATAATAAGGAAATAAACTACTGAACAAGGGTATTATAGTGTCCTTCAATGTATGCTTTATGGAATTAACTACCGGAACGCCCTTTGACCTTTATACACACTCGAGCAAGGAGGGGCCAGAATATACAACACAATCAAAAAAAACTCAATCCTCATTTCCGCAACAGTATGCTACATCTGTACCATTTTGTCGGACATTCTGACACTTTCTCCAGGATCTGCAATTTCATCAATTGCTGTGGTTAGCTCCGTTTAATGAGCAATTTAACAAATTTCAAGTTGTAACGTAAACTTTTCATCCAATTTGACGATTTAATCATATTTTTAGCTTGGAGAACATCCTTGATCATTACAGAAGATTAAAATCTGATTTAAAAAGTGTTGTATATTGCTTTTTCATCATGATTTGTGAGCTCTTTCTTTAATAATGCCGCCCCTTTGCTTTGTTATTTCCTGTGTTAGTTTTACTTGAATCGGCAAAAAGCTGTTTGCCGAGTATCCAGTGAATGAGTGCTTTGAGACTCCCAACACAACATTTTATCAACACTGGCAAATCCCTGCTGTGTTTTCCATTCTCTTTGTGCCAAAGGGCAGGCAGAACTGTGTCTTGACCCTGTGCAATTGAATAACATGGCTTGGTCAAAAAATTAAAAACGTGTTTCTGTTAAAAATGAAGTTGACTGTGCAATGTGAAACCCTGGATATTGGACTAACGTAGTCCGTTTCCCTGCACTGTGATTGTTATATTTATATACTTCCCTTTTTAAAAATTATTTTGTTAGGTCTGCCGGCCTCCAGTGCGATGTCTCGATCTGCATGAGTACAGCAGCAAACGGTTGATGGAGGAGCATGGGATCTGCGTGCAACGCTTTTATGTTGCCGAAAGTCCTTCACAGGCCAAAGAAGCCGCCCACAAGCTAAGTCAGTTCCGCTTTGTATAAATTACATGAATACTCGACTTGCTCCGCACCTCTCTCTCCCTCCACTTCTCTGTCCTACCCCGCCCACCTGCCTTTGGCAACCTTATTTTGTCCCACCTGTCCCTTTAACTTGTATTGCTCTGCTATCATGGATCATGTATGAAAAGGATAATGTATGGGATCATGTATGAATTTTTTTTTTTTTTTTTGAAAGCTTGTTTTGTCCCATTGTGCATCTTGTGTGATACTGTTGGTGAATGAGTACTAGGGTGGCCAATTTTTATGTAGTATTTTTTTTTTATATCGCACACCCTCTCATCTTAGGGGTTAGATGAAAAAATATCACAATAAAAAATTTAGGGCAATCCAACAAGATTAAGCGGTCTCCCAGAACCCTCTAAAAGTACTCTGTGTGACAGCATTCGGTGAAATTTATGGTGTCCATAACTTTGTTTCTTCTCAGACAATTCTTGTCAAATTTACACCAGCCTCCATGTGGACCAAGATCTTACTTTCCACATAGAATTCCAATTTGGTGGTGTATACGCTAACAGATCGCTGTCGCCATCGATCTTTCCAAGGCCGTAACACATATCGGCTCAAAATCCTTTTAACTGTTGATTTGGTAGTTTTTACAATGAAGGAAATACGTATCGGGAGTACATACGACATAGCGATTGTGAATGTAACAGTTCTGAGGCGTCTTTCGCTTGGCATCGCAGTGACGGCGAGCACCAATATGGCGGCTGTAAGATTAAAATCTGGCCCCTGGGCTCCTGGGAGAGGACTCGCACTTTGGCTCCTGGGAGAGGATATGGATATTGGTACAGGATTTTGTGCTCCTGGTGCTTATCACCACGCGAGATGGATGGCAAAAGGGATTTATTGTCTTAAAATCTTTGGATTTCGCCATCAATTCCACATGAGCAAGCGCGAGATGGACTCATTGCGACGAATTTGTTTGTTTGTTAGTACAATCTATGCAAGCTTCTGGTTTGCAGCACCTTTGACGACAGCTGCTCCAACAAATGACTTATTAATGCTTCAGCTAATCGAAGATTACCAACAAGTTGACAGCAAAATTGCCAGTCGCAGAAAATAAAATGCGGCTGCACTTGTGGTACCTAAGTGAGGACCTTGCAGCACTGCCTTTGTTCAGCGATGGCAGCACTGATGAAGATAAGGGGGCTATCGTCAATGCCCTGCAGAGAGATCCACTCCCAGAAGATGTTCGACGTATGGCTCCAAACAAGATCCCTGAGTTCCGGAACCTTTCCGTGGCACAGTTTGTCACACAGCGCTCGCTCAACCTCTGAGTCACTTCATTTGTCACAGGAGTTCCTGACGGCCGCAGTAGACACATGGTTCGAGTGTGATGACTACATTGCAGCGTGCAAGACTGTTCGTGCGCTGAAGGTGGTGAACGACTGTGCAGAATGTGCAGTCAAATTGGCTACTGACTTTAATGAAGTCCTTACCAAGAATGACCAGCAGCGCCAGCTCCTCTACCAGGTCGTTGAGCATCACCGGAAGCTTCTGCCAACCAGTGCCACTAAAAATCAACTGGTCAAGAGCACCAAGTAACACTGATACCCTGACTGACCTGGCACCATTGTTTTGTTACTAAACAGATTTAGTTTTAAACACTGTTTTTGTTTTTGTTTGTGTTAAAAGAATGCAGTTTCACATTCACAATTATTTAAATAAAGTGTGTTTGATTTTGGACTCGATGATGTTGTTCATGGGGGACTTTGGGGGCCATTTGTGGGTCAATGGGGATGATGTGTTTTTTTAAATATGAAAGGACTTATTAGATCAAGCTAAAATTTGGGTCCACATTGAGGCTGGTGTAGATTTGAAAAGAATTGGCCCAGAGAGAAAAAGTTATGGGGACCAGAAATAACAACGAATCCGGTCTTGCAGATTACTATTAGAGGGTTGTGGGAGACCACTTACTCTTGTTGGATTGCCCCAAGATATTTACTGTGCTGTTGTTTTCATCAAGCCACCTCAAATGAGAGGGTGTGCAATATAAAATTCAAAAATTAATTTTTCGGGCCACACTAATGAGTACGTTAAGTCCAACCTGGGTTAATGATACCAAGTTGGGCTACGATGCCCAAAGGGTTGGGCTACCCTTTGCACCAACTCGATGTTTACTCTCGTGCTCTTTTGTATTTTGTTTGCTCTATGTTATTTTCTCATGTGCAGTACATTGATGCTGACTGGTCACATCATTGCCTGGCAGCTGTATTGCTGATCCATTTCCTCCAATGGTTTCGGTCAGGAATTCTGTCAAGCTTGCACATAGGACAGCCGGCTTAATGTTCATCTCAAGGATGGCACACTTTGTGATGTATAAAACGCCAATATGACAGTTTTTCGTCGGGTTGAAATCAAATCCAGACAATGGACAGCCCAAAGGGAAGTGTAGTCCCTTTGCACCATCCCTTTTAGGATGTTTGCTCTATGGCCTTGTTTTATTGTTTGATTTTTAGTGTTTCTGTTTGTACTTGCTCCGCACATTTAATGGTTGGTGTTTCACTTTGGACCCGTATATCATTATTGTTTATAGAGAAGAATGCATTGCATTGTTTGTTTTTTCCATCTGCGCACATTGAATCCCAGGTTCAAATCCCATCCGAATTTTCTACTTAATGTCTCAATTTCATATAAAATCTCACGGACATGTCGCATATGAACCAGCTCTTCCACAGAACAGATGAGAACATAAAATCAGAAGAAGAACATCGTAGAAAGGGGAGAACACACCAACAGCAGGGTGGAGGGACACAATAGAGGGGTTGAGGAAGAATGAGCATGAGTAAGAATGAGATGAAAAGGAGGGGACCATGTGGGGTAAACAAGCTGGATACAAGCTTGCAAACAGGAAGAAGAGGAAGAAGACCGAGGATGGAGCAGAAATGGGTTAAAAAACGAAGAGGGTTATGGGGGAGTGGAGGGAACAATAACCTGGAAGGGAAGGTGTCGGCTTGTTGAGGGTTAATAAGGGTAGAAAATGTAATGAGTAGGGGTTTTATGACCTGAGGTGGTAGTTATCATCCATCTAATAGTAATCAGTAATGGGGTAGTGGAGTTGAAGGGGTGGATGGGTGGGTGGTGGGGGAGACTCTATAGATGTGATTTGTGGAAGGTTTACATGTTGCCTGGGTGAAAACTTGCACAGATGCTATAGTCGTATTCAGGTTGCTTTAAAGAGTTTCTGAGATCTCGATTCAGACATTATTTTGCTGTGAGTGCTGCTTTAACGTTCATTCATACTCCAGGCAACCGCTTGAGTTTGATTCTGTCTGCTTGTGGTGCTCAACTCGGTTATCATTAAACCTTTCTTGTGTCACCACCCATGAAGCTTGGAGTGCATTACATCTTTATCACAGGCATGCGTTATCTTACATTGAAGGAATGGTTAAACGATTTAACATATGTTAAGAATCTAACATCATAGTGTAATGTCAGGGTGGTGGTGCTGCTGTTTTATTATTACTGTTTGAAGTGAATTTTGACAGATGAATTTGTATATTTTTGCTTTTCCTCAATTTGTTTTCCATCTGTCTGTTACTTATCTGTGCCCTTTGCACACTTGTTACTCTCTACCCCGTACCAATTTATTCATCTTACCCTCCACCCTCTTGCTCTTCCATGAACCTTGATCTCTGTTAATTGAAAGCAAATTTAGCAGAGAAGGAGAAATGAGACCAGCAGAGATGGAAAAATACAGTGCTCTGTGAAATGGGTTTGTGGTCCCTTCAGATTATTGTACATGGTTTCCATGAATAATGGCGAGGAGGGGTGCATAAGAAAAGAAAGGGGGCTGCAAAGGGGTGCAAAGCAATATTATATGGCATGATATTTCAAAATGTTGTTGACGGATTATGACAAAACTTGATGGATGAGTTTGTTAGGTGACAAGCACAAGCCCATTAGATGTTGGTTCAAGTTCGGATTCACATCCGGACTATCAGTGGGATACAAAACGTAAACTGCTAAGCCTGGTGGAGGTATGCGCTCTACCGAGTGCCGTTCTAGTTGATACTCTGTTTTGGTTTCCACCAACAGAAATAGCCGCATGTCTGCGCTTCTAAACAGCCTGTTCAATTTTGCCTCGTCATGGCTGTGGAAACTCAAGTACTGTATGTGCGTTGTCTGAATACAAATTTCAAGTGTTGTTACCACCAGTCCATACAACATGTCTCGTACGACATCACAAGGAGGCATCTTTGTTTACATTGGAGCATGCCATTAGATCATCGCAAAGACGATGCTCGCTTGTGCAACACTAAAATAGAAATTCAGTTTTATGATGTATAACAACATTGACAAAAGACAATAAGAGATTGGAGACGAGCACGCAGTTCAGTAATGACTATTTCGCGTATGAATAGTTCAGTGCCGACAAAACTATATACTGCAATTACAAAAAAACACTTAAGTACAGTGCCTTCAGAAAGTAATCACATCCCTTGACTTTTTCACGTTTTGTTGTGTTGCAGCCGGAATTTAAAATGGATGAAATTGAGATTTTTTTGCCACTGATCTACACATAATACCCCATAATGTCAAAAGAGAAATTTTTCTTTTTAGAAAGTCTTACAAATTAATTAAAAATGAAAAGCTGAAATGTCTTGAGTCAATAAGTTGTTAATCACTTTGCTATAACACTCCGAATTGAGCTTAAGTGCATCCAATTTCCTTTGATCATCCTTGAGATGTCTCTACAACTTGATTGGAATCCACCTGTGGCCAATTAAATTGATTGGCCATGACTTAGAAAGAAACACACCTTTCTACATAAGGTCCCACAGTTGACGGTGCATGTCAGAGCTGAAACTCCACCATGAAGTCCAAGGAACTGTCCGTAGAACTCCGAGATATAATTGTGAGGAGGCATAGATATGGGGAACGGTATAAAATAATTTCTAGAGTGTTTTCTAGAGTTCTAGAGTCCTAAGAGCACAGGAGCTCCATAATTGGGAATTCGAAAGAATATGGAACTACCCAGACTCTTCCTCGAGCTTGTCATTTGACCAAACTGAGCAACCAGGCAAGAAGGACCTTGGTCAGGGAGGTGACCAAGAACCCAATGACCACTCTGACAGAACTAGAGTGCCTTGGTCGAGATGGGAGAACGTTCTGGAAGGACAAGTGTCTCTGTAGCACTACACAAATCTAGGCTTTATGGGAGAGTGGCCAGATGGAAGCCACTTCTGTAAATTAGATATTTCTGGATTTTATTTTCCAAAAAATTGTAAAGATTTCTGAAAACACGTTTTCACTTTGTTATTGTGGGGTATTTTGAGAAGACAATTTTTTTTTTAATCCATTTTGAATTCAGACTGTAACACAACCAAATGCGAAAAAGTCTATGGGTGTGAATACTTTCTGAAGGATTTTCTGAAGGCTTTCATGTCACAAATTCTTCACAAGTTAACATAGATCAATTAAGGAACCTTTTTGGAGTTAAAAATAAACAAGAATTAAAAAAAAAAATGTAGAGGCGAGGGAGAAGAGGATGGCGACGGGGAGGGAGGATGCAGAGGCCGAGGATCCCACCAGTCATAGATAAGAATGAAGATGAAGAGGACGAGGAAGATTGTCTCATAGAAGAGGATACGGTCAAGAAACACAAGAATAGGAATAGGACGAGTAGGAGGAGGACTGTCACAGAAGAGTAAGAGGAACAGGACGACTGGAACGGTCATGGAAGAAGAGTGTAGGACGAAGATTATCAGGAAAGATGTCAGGGAAGATGAGGGCGATTGCGGTTGAAGAGGTGGATCAAGAAGATGGGGACGATCACGTAAGAGGACGACAGAGGACTATGACTATCATGGAAGAGTAGGACAAAGAGGATGATGACTATCACGGAAAAGGAGGGCAAAGAGGATGACAACAATCGTGGAAGAGGGCAAAGAGGACGACAATGATCATCATAGAGGACTATGACTATGATCACAGAAGAGGACAAGGCCAACTATCAAAGAAGAGGAAAATGAGGAAGAGGATGAGGAGGACTAATATAATCACCAAAGAGGACCATCGCAAAAATATGTAGCTGGACAATGAGTCCGCTCATGGAGGAGGAGGACTATGATGAGGAGGAATATCATGTTGGAATATTGAATGATGGAATATGATTCATTGTTATAAAGCCACATTATCCTCTGCAATTATCATGGTTTAATAAGAGCACCGAGTCCCCTAAGTTTACTGTGGAACTTTGGATACCTGCACTGAGGTTGGGAGGAGCACCCATGTACTATTTTGACAAACCTTTAATAGCTTATTGTTAAGTATCGAATATATTTGTCATTTTTACTTTGGTGTGAAAAACTCATGGAGGAGTTTGTGCATCAAGCATATGCAAGACGAGGACAAAGGTCATCAGCCTATTGGATGGAAACAACAAACAGGCCAATTCATTCAAAAATACACAAAACGTCACAAAGTACAGAGAAAAAACAATTATTCACAAATAAATAAAATTCCCATGCTTTCACCGAACAAGCGCAACCTGAAGTCTTTCTGCAAGGCTCATGAAACATGTATCCATCCTCAGCTGAGCCAGAAGACATCAACTCGCAAACCTTCAGGCTGAACTCTCTAACCTGTCACTTCAAAGTCCTGGGAGTGCCTTGTTTTGTCTATCTCGGTATAACAGCTGACTCTGCTCATAGCAAGGCTGAATCTCAACTCGGTGTTTGCTTCCAAAGCTTGTTTACTCATCCTATCTCTCTCTCTCTGGCCCCACCTTGTACATTTGTACCCAATGCCCTTTGGACACTGACTTCTTCCACCCATGATGGGAGAGCAAATTCTGGCCAGCTTCAGCGATGGACCACCAGGATAATATCATTTCCCATATTTCACAAATCTTGTTCTGATGCATTTGCTTATCCTATGTCTGCTCTCTTCACTCTGCCCTTCACCTTAGGTTATCTCACATCTACTTGGAAGACAGTCAACATCACTCTAATATACAACAGTGCAAAACCAGGTCTGCACAACTACAGGCTGGTCATATTGCTTCCAACTATACCGACCTCACTCGACAAGAAATATCTATCAAACCCAAACCATTGACTTGTGGATTACTTTCCCTACTCTCTCCTCGTTCCCTTGCTTCTTGCGTCAACCAGCTACCTCACCGTCGCACTGTCAGTACATTGCCTTTTGCTTTGTCTCCTCGCTCTTCCACGAGCTTAAATTTTATAAACAAAAATTGATAAAGCAAAGTCATGGAATTCATGCATTACAGCTGACATCATCTGTCTTTTTATCAAACAGCCTGATCTGTGGCCAACAGTTTTGATTCTCTCCTAGCCACTCAATTTTGGATATGCTGCTGCTTCTCTCGGAATTATGTATAAAAGCAATGAATCTCAAGCAAACCGTCAGGGCTGTATTTCTGGACATATATCTTGGGCATTCAATACAGTCGAGCACACTGCTCAGCTTGCCAAAATTCCTGTCGAGGCCATCTTTCCCGGCTTGCTGATTTCCTCCACTCACGCAGGCAACTTGTAGCTTTCAATGGAATCCTCTTATCTTTTCTTCCTGTTGAAGCTGGAGTGCTCTTATAGTCAGGTGGCTTAAGATCAAATTTTTGCTTGATCGCGATAAGGTGGAATAACGCTCCAAATTTTGAACATCCACAATCATAGGCATGGTGAAGAATTCCAGAAGGGGTGCCACAAAATTGGGAAATTGAGAGGCATACTGGGGAAGGAGGGGTGCAGATGAGGGGAGAGGAGAGGTGAGGAGATGGGATGGAAGTGGCCAAATTGCCCAACCAATGGACCTTTTTGAAAAGCCTTTTTCAATGAGTACTGGATTTTACTATGCATAACGATGATGTTCATTCTTTAGTATTATCGCAAGAGTGCCACTTGAGCACCCTAGTCATGGCATCAGGAGGCACAGTGTTGCTTAAAAGTGGACCTTAGGGCAAAATTTGGATTATTATGATGATTTGCTCTACCAACACTTAAAAACAAGAAGATGTCACGCAGAGCACGATACTTGCAAAATCCACCCCCTCCTCTTCCCCAAAAAAGGTTGTCATTGATTCATCAAATTGTACAGCTCATCAAGATTAAAATTGATGGTTTATAAAAGCTTGGGTCAATAGGATGAAAAGTGATGATTTTTCAGATGAAAATTGATAATTTTGGAAGTTTGACCTTGTGTTGACCTTTGGACCTCAAAAATAGGTGATTTCCCAGTTCAGTGATGCACTATGTAATTGCTGTTTAATCTATCAGTTAATAAGACGAAAAGTGATGATTTCTCACGTGAAAATTGATGATTTTTAGAAGTTTGACCTCGAGTTGACCTTTGACCTTAAAAATAGTAGGCTTCCCAATTCAGTGAGGCACTATGCAAAAGCTGTAAAATTTTCAAGTCAATTGGATGAAAATTGATGATTTTGGAAGTTTGACCATGAGTTGACCTTTGACCTTTTGACCTCAAATAGTTGGTTTCCCTATTTAGTGACTCAATATGCAAATTCTGTTCACTTTTCTAGTCAATTGGAGAATAATGGTGATTTTAGAAATTTGACCTCCAGATGACATTCGACCTCAAAATCAATAGGCTTCTCAAATGTAACGACCTCTACAACTTGGTGAAGTTTCATGACTATTGGTTTGGAATTGTGACCTGTACAAACTCAACCGACCAATATACTTGAAAAATCTTCGATTTTGCAAGTAATAACTAGAAAGAGCAATCAGAGATTGCAGACCCTCACCAGGATGTGTTTTCAGTGGTTTTTAAGGTTTTTGTTTTAAAACAAATATGGCGGCCGAACCACGTGATCGATGATGTCAATATTTATTATTTTTCTCCACCAATTATTTATCCCTAGATGATGCTCAAGGTATTTCGCCTTGATCGATGAAGTTTTGTATTTGTCGAATTATGACGTCATAATGGAGGCACCTATGACATCATTAACATATGTTATTCCACATAGCTCTTTACAATGAGCCATCTCTCAATTTTTTCTATGCAGTGCTTTCGGAGATATAGAGGTGCATTTTTTTTGTTTTTTTTCCCCCAAGATGGCGGCCGAACCACGTGACCTATGACGTGACATATGACGTCATAATTATTGAAAATTCTACAGGTGGAGTTGTACCTATGGTGACAATTTCCTGTCAATCGAACCAACGGTGGCAGAGAAAATCATATTTATTCTGTTCAGACAGAGACAGACAGACAGACAGACACGTGAACAAACGGATTCAAATGCAATACCATCTCCTCTGGTGAGGGTAATTACCTCCACCACCAAAGGAGGGCGGACGTTATGTTTTCACTCCTGTATGTTTGTCTTTCTGTCTGTGAACAGGATATCTCAAAAAGTTGTGGATGGATTCAGATTAAATTTGGTGGATAGGTTTGGTATGTGACGAGGACAAAATTATTAGATTTTGGTGAAGATCTGGATCCGATAAATTTTTAAAATGATTCTTCGCCATTGAGAGACGGGGCCTAAAACAATATATCGCATGATATCTCAAAACGCTGCAAACGGATTCGGCCGAAACTTGGTGGGCAGGTTTGATGTGTGACAAAGAAGAAATGATTCAATTTCTGTGAAGATTTGAATCCGAGTCTGGATCAGAGAAATTTTTAATGTGATTCTTCACCATTGAGTGATAGGGTCAAAACTGGTATACGGTATAGCACAATATCTCAAATAATTATGGATGGATTTGGACAAAATTGTTGGACTGGTTAGGTGTGCAACAAGGATGAATCAATTAGATTTTGGTGAAAATCTGGATACGAGAAATTTTTCAAACGGATTCTTCACCAACAACAACAACAACATGCATTTTAAGGCCATGTTCCCTGCTAGAGCGGGGGTTAGCCTTGCGGTCCCCATGACAATCTTCTCCATTTTGCTCTATTTTCTGCATCTCTCCTTGTTAACCCCCTTGCCCGCATTTCTTCTTCCACCATCTTTAGCCAAGTCTTTCTCGGTCTTCCCCATCCTCTACTTCCTTCTACATTAACTTCCATCACTCTTCTCAACCAGTCACTTTCATCCTTCCTCAATACATGACCAAACCATCTCAACCTGTTCCTCTTCACAGCATCAATCACAGGCAATATTCCCATCATCTTTCGCAATTCATCATTTGTCTTCCTCTCTCTCAACAATACTCCGCACATCCATCGAACCATTCGCATTTCCACCCTTTCCAGCCTTCGTTGCTGCTCTACGTTCATTACCCATGTCTCGCTCCCATAAATCATAACACTTCTCACACATGCAGCATACACCTTTCCCTTCAGCTTCAGCGACACTCTCCTCCTCATCAGCACGCCACTCAGTTCCCGAAACTTCTTCCATGCACATCTCACTCGAGCAACCGTTGCCGAGTCTGATCCACCTGCTCCATTCAGCATGTCTCCGAGGTAGCAAAATGTTTTCACACCTTCCAGCTTCACGCCGTCTCCAAGATCCAACTCAACATTTCCTCCATCTGCAGCTCCCTCTGTGCACACCTTACATTTGAATGTAGCTGCCACACTGGTTAATGACCCTCTCAGACCACTACATTTTTGATGAACCCACTCAGCACACATTGTACATTGAATGGAGTTCACTCCGACACCCTTCCTGCACACAGCACACGGCCACTTCCCAGTTCTTTCCACCTCACCACATGCTTTACCACTTGCCATCACCTTTGTCTTTCCGATATTCACCTTCAGACCTTTTGTCTCCATACATTCCTTCCACTTGTTCATCTTTTCCTTCAGTCCATCCATACTTTCCGCAATCAACACCAGATCATCTGCATACAACAACTCCCACGGTAAACCCTCCTTTACGGTCTGAGCCAGCACCTCCATCACAGTTACAAATAGTAGTGGACTTAGTACCGACCCCTGATGCACTCCCACCTTCGCCTCAAACTCACCACTGTTCCCGTCCTTCGTCCTTACAGCTGTGCGTGCTCTTTTGTACATTGCCATCACTACTCTGATCAACCATTCCTCCACTCCTAACTTCCTCAATGCCCATGTCAATACTTTGCGTGGAACCCTATCGAATGCTTTCTCCAGATCAACAAACCCAAAAAACAACTTCTTCCTCTTATCCATGTACTTCTCCTGCAACTGCCTCACAATGAAAAGCGCATCTGTCGTTCCTCTTCCTGGCATAAATCCAAACTGCATTTCGTCGATCTTCACTTTCTTCCTTATCCTCCTCTCCAACACCCTTTCCAATACCTTCATTCCATGCTCCAATAACTTTATCGCTCGGTACGAGCCACACTCCAGAGGGTCACCTTTCCCCTTGTATAGAGGGACGAGGGTACTCAGTTCCCAATCCACTGGAATGCGGCCTTCTTTCACCACCAGATTACAGATCTCTGTCATTCTCTTCACTCCCCAACTTCCTGCTGCCTTCAACATATCTCCCACAACTCCCGTCGGCCCTCCCGCTTTTCCACTCTTCATTGCTTTTATTGCTTCCTCAACTTCCTTCTCAGTTATCTTCTCTGCCGGTCCTAAAACTGGGTTACTCTCTATGTTGCCATCCCATTCATTCTCTGTATTCAACAGCATTTCCATATATCTTTTCCATCTTCCTTTAATTCCATCTGGGTCGACAACGATTTGTCCCACTTCATCCTTCAAGCAACTCACCCCCATCACATCACACCTCTCTTTCGCTATGTGCTTTGCAATCCTGAATACTGCTTTCTGACCCTCTTCCGAATCCAAGCGTTCTCCGAACATTTTCCTACATGCCTTCTGCGCCTTTGCTACCTCTTTCTTTGCAGCCTTCCTGGCTGCCTTATAACTTTCATGCTCTGCTGTTTCTGCTCCCGTACCCTTCGCCTTCTGCCACTCTTTGAACTTCTTCCTCTTCTCGTCAATCCTCTTTTCAACCTCAACATCCCACCACCATGTTTCCGAGTGCCTCGGTGGTCCTTTTGTCCATCCACATACCTCACCAACGGCTCCCAACAGAGTAGCTTTCATTGACATCCAACCACTTTCAAGCTCAACCACATCATCCTCTACCCTACTCAGCCTCTCTTTTAATGCCTCCCTTACTGTCACCTCTTTCAACCTCCACACCTTCATTCTCGGTTGGTACTTCACCCGCCGAGCTCTCCTCGCACCTTTCACCCTTATGTTGCAGACAACCAAGTGGTGCTGTGAAACAGCCTCCTCCCCCGGGATCACCTTTGTGTCCCGGAGGTGCCCCCTATCTCGCCGACGCACCATCAGGTAGTCAACGGTTGTCGTCGACCCACCTGACGTGTATGTAACAAGCTTATTGTCCTCTTTCTGGAACTGAGTATTACAAATCAACAAATCAGCTCCATCAGCAAACTCCAAAATCCTTTCACCTTCTCCATTTCTCACACCATATCCGTAACCCCCATGAACTCCCTCAAAACCATCCATACTCCTTCCCACATGTCCATTCAGGTCTCCTCCCACCACAACAACTTCCTCATCTTTCACGTTTTCCATCAGCTTCTCTATCGCACACCAGAACTTGTCCTTCTCTTCATCGCTTCGACCAACCTGCGGAGCATATCCCGAGATGACGTTCACCAAGAGCTTTCCAATCATCATTTTCACCATCATCAACCTATCACTCACTCTAGTCACACTCACCACACTGTCTACAAACTCCTCAGAAAACAGGACACCAACACCATTCACGCCCTCCGGGCACCCTTGCCACACAAACTTGTATTTCTGTCCCTGCCTACCCTTCACCATTCTCACACCACTTCCCTTCCATCTCGTCTCTTGCACACAAAATATGTCCACTCTTCTTCTGACCAATATTTCCACCACTTCACCTGATCTCCCTGTCATTGTCCCCACATTCCATGTCCCAAACCTCAGAAACCGATCTCCACTTCGGGCTGCACCCTGCCCATATGTACTTGTGATTGTCATGGTTCTCTTTTTGAGGCAATGTTTTTATGGCCGGATGCATGCCCTTCCTGACGCCAACCCTCTTAGTCGTCTCTTACGACACGCAGGGATACGGTGTACCTATTCTGACCAGGGTACACACTGGGAAACGTTTAAAACATGTAAATTCTGGGGGGGGGGGGGGGGGGGAGGGGGCGTCAGCATCATGGCTGCGGTTTAAACATATTCCAACAATATCCAAACAGAACGATGAAAAAACAATCCGGGAAAAGTCTCCAAGCGAGAACGTGGATTTGAGAAAGAAGGAGCAGAGGCGGAAGAAAACGAGATACAGGGGGCGGGGCACAAGCCGAGACGAGGAGGAGAGCGAACAAGCACGTGTCCGGGAGGAGAGAAAGAATCAATATAGAATTCTTTGTCTCAGGAGGTGAGGTGAGGGGGAGAAAACAAAATAAAAGAAACAAGCAATACAGCGAAGGAAATAACCCAAACCGACAAAACACCGACGGGGGGAGGGAAGCCCCAAGTCACCAGGCCGCGCACGAGGTACGACTCAGAAAACGATTAACTACACACAAGTTTGCACGAACCACAAACCAACACCAACTAGAAACACACAATAACACGTACACAGCAAAATAACCAGTGGAAATTTGACAAAGACAAGAATGGGAAAACACTCAAACTTCGATGCCGTGGAGAGCTCGAAGCAAGCCTCACTCGCCCGAGGAACCGGAAGAAGAGAACTTCTTCTTCACCATTGAGTGATAATGCCAAAAACGATATATAGCGTGATATTCAAAATGTTGTGGATGACGTATGACAAAACTAGGTGGATGAGTTGGTGAGGCGACGAGAACAAGCCAGATTTGACTTTATGTTTCAGGTGTGGATCCAGATCAGCAAATGGGTTGTGTTTTGTATCCTACTGAACAATGGGATACGAAACATAAACTGTTCAGCCTGGTGTAGGTATGCGCTCGCTCTACCAAGTGCCGAGCGCCGTTCTAGTTTCCAACAGCCTTTGCTAAGACTAATGTTTTAAAGGTATAAATAGATATAGGTCTTTACCTCTGTCGAAGTAACTAATTAATTTGTTATATTGTCAGAAGTAAACCATGGACTGGAATTCTCGCATCATTTGCCGAAAAGGTGACCATGATTTGAAATGTCCCACGCACAGTCTGCAAGGGAATTGATTTGAAGTTCACAGGTCGTTTTTAGACAATAGAACAGTTCCGTAGTCTGGAATGTCTTTCAGTAGATGTGGATTTTAAAGAAGAGCGAGAAGCGGAACCTTTATGGAGAAGAGGGCAAAATGGCATAAATCTAGTCATCTTAAAAGTGCTCGTTCAAAGCTCCGAAGACTTCAGGAAAAATAACAAACCGGATTTCAGATGCAGCTGTTGGCACAATTTTAAGACCAGTGCCACGAACAGTGTGATGGCAATAGTCTGCTTGTTTTGAAGTAATGGATAATGTCATGACTCAAATTAGCCAATGGAGTCATGGGATTATGAGGCTGAAGCTCTTGATGGCTAAACTGGCAAAGGTGGTAAGAAAATAAATCCTTGAGTGGCAATCGTTTTCTTTCAGAGGCAGTTTTCCAGCTAGCTGCAAGCTAGATTCGATGCCTACAAGTCTTAAAACCCTTATTTCCATACCGTTCAATGTTCCATACCATGGACCATGCAGCATCAGGATGCTACAGAGTCACAGATTTCTAACAATTTCTCACCTTGTTTATTTCAGTGCCAAGCATAAAGCCTCAGCAACACGAGCCACTCATCATTGAAAAGATAGAGAACCACCTCTGCCTAGCTACCTGGGTCGAAAGATGCACACGTTCATGAGAAGTAAGGTCATAGTGAGTACTCTATGGTTTTGGTATGGAACCACCTTTAGAGGCCATTTTTCCCCGCAGAGCAGGGGTTGGCCTTTTTTCGGGCACCGTGGTCCCCTTTTTTTGAAGCAATGTTTTACGGCCGGATGCCCTTCCTGCCGCCAACCCTGTTAGTCACCTCTTGCGACACACAGGGAATTACCAGTGAACTGGTACTCAATTTGCCGACCTCGGAAGGATGACAGGCTGAGTCAATCCCCCTCGCGTTAATTCAGCGATCGACCGGGATTTGAACCCAGGATCCTAGGATACCAAGCCGGCACCCAAACTGCTAAGCCAACACCAGGTTTAGAATGTCAGATATAACGATATGATGGAGCTGGAGAGTTAACCTGTGAGTGTATCCTTCAAGAAGTTTGATGAAGGAAGCCTGGTCTGTCCTGCATATCTCAGAAAGGAAAGGTTCGCTGTGGGAGCTCTGGACACCATGGACCATAACCTGTCATCAACTACTGCTCAGGGTTCCTTCCCATGTTACTGGAATCAGCATGTTCCGATTCATCACTGCTGACAGCTCGGGCATATGCAGGGATACTGATGCCATACAGCCTGATCAGAGTCATCTACAAGTGGAGAAGATTCCAATCAACTGCCAACTTGTTCAGGCCAGGCCGCCCCAGTAAGTTCAGCCCGAGAGCAGACCGCAAGATGCTGAAAGAAGTCTCTAAGAACCCCAGAATGTCATCACGGGACCTACAGGTAGCTCTTGCCACTGTTGATGTCAAAGTGCACGAATCTACCATTAGAAAGAGGCTGCACAAATTTGATCTACATGGGAGGTGTGCCAGGAGGAAACCTTTGCTGTCCAGAAAGAACATCAGGGCAAGACTAAAGTTTGCCAATGAACACCGAGGCAAAGACCAGCACTTCTGGAACAATGTGCTCTGGACAGATGAGTCAAAGGTAGAGCTATTTGGCCACAGTACCAGAAGACATGTTTGGCGAAAACCAAAGACAGCATTTGACCCCAAGAACCTGATACCAACTGTAAAGCATGGTGGTGGAAATATTATGGTTTGGGGCAGCTTTGCTGCATCAGGGCCTGGGCAGCTCACCATCATAGAATCCACTATGAATTCTTCATGGTACCAGAGGGTGCTTGAGGATAATGTGAGGCCATCTGTCGTAAAGTTGAAGCTCAACCGCAGGTGAACCTTGCAACATGACAATGACCCTAAACATACCAGTAAATCCACCAAGGAATGGCTGAAAAGAAAGAAATAGAGGGTTCTGGAATGGCCAAGTCAAAGCCCGGATCTAAATCCCATCGAGATGTTGTGGGGGGGATTTGAAACGAGCTGTGCATGCAAGAAACCCCTCAAACATCGCACATGTGAAAGAATTCTGCATGGAGGAGTGGGCAAAAATTTCTCCCAGGCGATGTCAGAGACTGGTAGATGGTTAAAAGAAACGCCTACTTGAGGTTGTTTCTGCCAAAGGGGGCAATACCACCTATTAGAGCCAAGGGTGTACTTACTTTTTCCACATGCAAAATTTGCATTTATATTTATTTAAATTATACAATGGACGACAAAATGTAAATGTTTCATGATATTTGTTATATTATATTGAAGCGCGGCGTTACGCGCGCTGCTTGCGAGCAAGGAGGAAGCGGAGAAGCGGTAACTTATAAGCGTCTTTATTTCAGGAGCTCACTGTAACACTGGCGCGCTCCGGGCTGCGCGCCCGGTGTATATCATGAGGCCACGCCTACCCCTCGGGCGTGGCCACCGCCCACTTGGTGCGCGGAATGATGTCACCACGCCATTGCGCTTTTGTGTCCGCCACACGCGCCCCCCCAGAATTCCCGCGCACCTGGAGGGCCAGTTTGCGGGGCAGACGAATGACCCGGCCGAAGCGCCCCTGGCGATCCGCGGCGTCCGGGGTGCAGGGATGCCAGGTGGAATGCCCCTGGCTGCCCCTGGGATGGGTGCAGGACCGGGGGGCGGCGGGGCTGGGCGGTGCCGGGGGTCCGCCCGCAGGGGGGCGGCCCCGACGTGGGGGTCGGGCCACTGGCGGTGGATGGTCCACGTCGAGGTGGGCCGGCTTGAGGCGGTCTACCGAAACGCGGTCAGGAGTACCGCCGATGTCCAGGGTGAAGTGCTTCGCCCCGGTCTCCAGCACGCGGAAAGGCCCGTCGTACGGGGGCCGCAGTGGTGTCCGGTGGGCATCGTGGCGGACGAAGACGTACTCCGCCGTGCGAAGCTCCGGGGCGACGTGCGTCGGTGGGTGCCCGTGGCATGCCGTTGGCACCGGGGCGAACCTCTGGGCGGTCTCTTGCAGAGCGGAGCGCTGCTGTGCCGCGGACCATGGTGCCGTGGAGTCGGGGAGGAACTCGCCCGGCACCCGCAGCGGTTGCCCGAAGACCAACTCCGCCGCAGATGTGCGCAGGTCCTCCTTGGGCGCCGTCCGGAGGCCCAGCAGGACCCAGGGGAGCCTGTCGACCCAGCCGCCGTCGCGGAGGGTGGCCCGGAGCGCGGCCTTCAATGAGCGGTGAAATCGCTCACACAGGCCGTTAGCCTGGGGGTGGTAGGCCGTGGTTCGGTGCAGCCGGACCCCGAGCCCCTGCGCGACCGCCCCCCAGAGCTCCGAGGTGAACTGGGGGCCGCGGTCGGACGAGATGTCTGAGGGGGCGCCGAACCGGGCGACCCAGGTGGCGATGAAAGCCTGCGCGACATCGGCTGCCGTTGTCGACGCCAAGGGCACGGCCTCCGGCCGCCGGGTGGTGCGGTCCACCATGGTGAGGACGTAGGTGAAACCCCGCGAGGGGGGCAGAGGTCCCACCAGGTCCACGTGGACGTGGTCAAACCGGCGTTCCGGCACCGTGAACGGGGTCAACGGGGCCTGGGTGTGCCGGTGCACCTTGGCGCGCTGGCACGCGAGGCACGTCCTGGCCCAGCCGCGGACGGCCTTCCGGAGGCCATGCCAGACGAACTTGTCGGCGATCAGCCTTTGGGAGGCCCTCGCGCCCGGGTGGGACAGGCCGTGGATGGCGTCAAACACCTGGCGCTGCCAGCCCGCGGGCACGATGGGGCGAGGACGCCCGAGGGAGACGTCGCACAAGAGGGCGGCGCCCGCGCCGTCGAACGCCACCTCGGTGACGCGGAGGCCCGTGACGGCGGTCCGCAAGGCCTGGACGTCGGGGTCAGCGGCCTGGTCCGCTGCCATCCGGGCATAGTCGATGCCGAGGTGGACTGCGTGGGCGACGGCCCGGGAAAGGCAATCCGCCACCGGGTTGTCCTTCCCCGCGACGTGCTGGATGTCCGTCGTGTATTCGGACACGGCCGAGAGGTGACGCTGCTGCCGGGCCGACCACGGCTCGGTGACCTTGCCCATCGCGAAGATCAGCGGCTTGTGGTCGACGAAGGCAGTGAACGCACGGCCCTCGAGCAGATGGCGGAAGTGCCTGACCGCCAAGTGAAGCCCGAGCAACTCGCGGTCGAAGGTACTGTAACGGCGTTCGGGCGGGCGAAGCTGCCGGCTAAAGAACGCCAGCGGTTGCCAAGCTCCACGCACCCATTGCTCGTGCACCGCGCCCACCGCGTAGTCCGAGGCATCGGTGATTAGGGCGATCGGTGCATCGGGCGCCGGGTGCGCGAGCATGGTGGCGTTAGCCAAGGCGAGCTTCGCGCCCGTGAACGCCGTGTCCATCTGCTCGGTCCAGGTAACGTCGCCTTTGCCCGGCTTACCTCGGAGAGCTTCGTGCAGGGGGCGCAGGAGCTGGGCGATACGGGGCAGGAACCGATGGTAAAAGTTCACCATGCCCAGGAACTCCTGCAGCCCTCTGATCGTGCGGGGGCGCGGAAACCCCTTCACCGCCTCCACCTTGGCCGGCAGGGGGACGGCTCCGTGCCTGGTGACACGGTGCCCCAGAAAATCGATTATGGTGGCGCCGAACCGGCACTTTGCGGGGTTCACAATCAGGCCATGCTGGCCCAGGCGTTTGAAGAGCGTGCGGAGGTGGCGTAGGTGCTCTTCGCGGGACGCGCTGGCAACGAGGATATCGTCCAGGTAGACGTAGACAAAATCCAAGTCACGCAGGACGCTGTCCATCAGTCGCTGGAACGCCTGAGCCGCATTCTTCAGACCGAAGGGCATGCGCAGGAACTCGAAGAGTCCGAATGGCGTGATGACCGCCGTCTTCGGGACGTCCTCCGGCCTGACGGGGACCTGATGGTAGCCGCGTATGAGGTCCACCTTCGAGAAGAAGGACATGCCCGCCAAACGGGCGGAAAAGTCCTGAATGTGGGGGATGGGGTAGCGGTCGGGAGTCGTGGCGTCATTGAGACGGCGATAGTCCCCGCACGGTCGCCATCCCCTGCCGGGCTTCGGCGCGATGTGCAGCGGCGACGCCCAAGCGCTCTCTGAGCGCCGAACGATGCCGAGTCGCTCCAGGGTAGCGAACCCCGCTTTTGCCACCGCCAGCCTCGTCGGCTCGAGGCGGCGTGCCCGGGCGTAGACCGGTGGCCCGACGGTGGGGATGTGATGGGCCACCCCGTGCTTGACGGCCCCCGCCGAGAAGGTGGGCCGCGTGAGGGCCGGGAAGTCGGCGAGGAGGCGGGTGAATGCGTCCGCTGCCGGAAGCGTACAGACCAACATGGCCGGAACCGAACCGTTTGGCAAGCCGCTTGGCAAGCCGCTCGTTGAGCTGGGCAACGCACAAGCGAGCGAGCTGAACGTCTCGGCCTGGACAAGACGTCTGCGCTTGACGTTGACCTGGAGCCCATTAGCGCACAGGAGGTCCGCGCCAAGCAGTGCCATGGGCACGTCGGCGGTGACGAACGTCCATCGGAAAACCTGCCCTCCGAACCGCAGAGAGAGGCAGCGTTTTCCGTACGTACGGATGGGCGTCCCGTTCGCGGCAAGCAGCGCGGGGCCCCCACCCGCGGCGTGCTTGTCTGACGTGCCGGCGGGAACGACACTCACCTGCGCTCCCGTGTCGCACAGGTAACGGCGCCCGGAGAAGGTGTCCGTTATGAACAGCAGGCTGCTCGAATGGCCGGCGCTCATCGCCACTATTGAGCGCCGGCCCAGGCGTTTCCCGACCTGTTGAAGGAGCATGGCGGATGACACTGCCGAGCTTCGTGGCCGAACTTGGCGTGGAACCAGCACCAGGTGGTGGAGCTGGAGGAGCGCGGCTGGCTTCGCCAGGCCGGTGGAGTTGGCGGGTTTCCCCGCGGTGGCGGTTTTCGCCGCGGCGGTGGGCGGGGCGTGGCGGCGGTCACGAGGTGCGTATCAGCATGCTGCGTATGCTGTATAAGCTGATGCTGTGGATCAGCAGCATCAGCAGCAGCATCAGCAGCATCAGCCACGAGGGCTGTGACGGCCACGCCGACTCTCGCCCGCGTGTCCGAAGCGGTGAAGTACTTGTCCGCCTCGGCTGCCAATGCTCGGGGTTCTGTTAGCCCGGTCCCGGCCAACGCGAGGCGAACCTGCGCTGGAAGTTGGCGACGGAAAAGCGCCCGGAATAGAGAACCGGGGGCTTCGTCGCCCAACAGTGACAGCATATGGTCCATTCGGACCGACGTGCGCGTGTCACCGAGCTCGGGGAGATCCAGGAGGCGGTCGGCCCGTGCGTCGTCCGTGAGGCCGAACGTGGCTAGGAGTAGCCGCTTGAGTGCCTCGTACTTGTGGCCGTCCGGTGGGTGGCGAAGGACGGACACAACTCGAGCGGCCGTGCCGGGCCCGAGGGAGGCGACGACGTGGCAATAGCGCGTGTCATGGCTGGTGAGGCGCCGAAGCTGAAATTGGGCTTCGGCCTGGACGAACCAGACTTCGGCCTGAGCCTCCCAAAATTCGGGAAGTTTGATGAAGTTGGCCATGGCAATGGCGTCGCGTGTGGAAGGATCGCTCCGGCAGATCCAACGTCAAGGGGGTCACCAGTAAAGCGCGGCGTTATGCGCGCTGCTTGCGAGCAAGGAGGAAGCGGACAAGCAGTAACTTATAAGCGTCTTTATTTCAGGAGCTCACTGTAACACTGGCGCGCTCCGGGCTGCGCGCCCGGTGTATATCATGAGGCCACGCCTACCCCTCGGGCGTGGCCACCGCCCACTTGGTGCGCGGAATGATGTCACCATGCCAGTGGGCTTTTGTGTCCGCCACAATATAACCTTTATCTATCAATATTGTTGAAATGAAGATCAAATAGCTGTATGTTGAAATATGTTGAAAAAGTCAAAACTTTACATGGGGTGTATTTACTTTTTCACGTGACTGTATATACAGTGGCATCCATAAGTATTGGAACAGTGAAGTCAAATTTGTTATTATTGCTATGTCCTCGAGGAATTTGGATTTGAGATCAAAAGATGAATATGAGGCAAGAATACAGAAGGTCAGCTTGTATTTATTGGTATTTATATGTGTATATGTTTTACCATTGTAGAAGAATAGCACTTTTTTTGCTCAGTCCCCCCATTTGAGGTAAGCACAAGTATTGGAAAAAATGATTGTCAGGTGTTCGTTTCTTCTTGCTCAGGTGTTTATTGTTGCATTGATCGTTCACACATAAAAGAGCTGTGAATGTCGAGTCTTGATTTTAGCATTTGCTTTTGCCATTGGAGTCAGTCAGCATAAACAAACATGAAAACCAGAGAACTGTCTATGAAAGGAAAGCAGGAAATTTGTAAGCTGAAAGAGCAGAATAGTTCAATTAGAACCATTGAAAAAAAATTGAGCTTTGCAAATAAAACAATTTTGGAATATCCTGAAAAAGAAAGAAACCACTAGTGTACTTAGGAATAGACCATGGCTCGGGTGGCCAAGGAAAACAACTGCTGTTGATGACAGAAAATCATCAGAGTTGTGAATAAAAACCCTAAAAATAACTGTCAGTGACATCACCAACAACCTCCAGAGTGCAGGGGTTAAAGTATCACAATCTACCATTCGCAGAAGACTTCGACAGCAGAATTATAAAGGCTACACCGCAAGATGCAAACCTCTCATCAGCACCAAAAATATAAAGGCCAGATTAGAAATTGCCAAGAAGTACAGAGGTGAAGCCAGTAGAGTTCTGGAACAAAGTTTTATGGACAGATGAGACGAAGATAAACCTTTACCAAAGCGATGGAAATGTGAAAGTGTGGAGAAAGGAAGGAACTGCATATGAACCAAAGCATATACTACCTCATCTCTGAAGCATGCTGGAGGTAGTGTCACGGCTCAGGCTTGCATGGCTGCCTCTGGAACTGGCTCACTCATCTTTATTGATGATGTAACTAATGATGTCAGCGGTAGAATGAATTTGGAAGTGTACAGAAACATTTTGTCTGCCTATGCACAAGAAAATGCCTCCAAACTCATTGGGCAGCGTTTCACCATGCAGCAAGACAATGATGCAAAACACACTGTCAACACACCCAAGGAGTTCATCAGGGGAGGAAAGTGGAAGGTTTTAGACTGGCCAAGTCAATCTCCTGATTTAAATCCAACGGAGCATGAATTTCACTTGCTGAAGAGGAGACGAAAGTCAGAAACTCACAAAACAAGCAACTGAAATTGGTTGCAGTAAAAGTTTGGCAAAGCATCTCAAAGGAAGTTACCAAGAGATTGCTGATGTCAATGGGTCACAGGCTCAATATAGTTATTGCATGTAAGGGATATGCAACCAAATCTGTTCCAATATGTATGCTTACCTAAAATGGGGGGACTCAACATAAAAAAGTGCTCTTGTTCTGCAATAGTAAAGAATATATGCAGAGAAATACCAAGAAATAAAAGCTGACCTTCTGTACTCTTGCCTCATAGTCATCTTTTGATATTAAATTCAAATTTCTTGAGCATATAACAAAAATAACAAATTTGACGTCACTGTTCCAATACTTATGGAGGACCCTGTATGTACACATGCAAACGTGTGTGTGTATATATATATATATATATATATATATATATATATATATATATATATATATATATATATATATAGATATATATAGATATACATACACACACAATCAAAGCCAGCCACTGACTGGGCATCTAACATCATGCCAAGTCCTTTCCTCTCACAGCCTACAAGGTCTTTTTGACCATGGCTCTGTGGAATACTGCTCACCTGTATGGGCTGGTACCTCTACCTCACACCTGTTATTCCTGGACACTATTGAATCCAAAACTTTCAACACCACTGGGATCCCACATAAAGCAACAAACATGGCGTTGTGTTTTTTTTTCTCAGGCCACAGTCTGGTGGGGTGTCTGTTTTCTGGCTCTGCTCCTTTTGTCTTGTTTCTTCATCTCTTTAACCCCCTCCCCCTCCCCCACCCCTCCTACGAGCACCTTAAGGTCGCACATGTTCTTCCAGCAAACCCTTCCTTGTGAAGCTCCAAAAATCCAAGTCACTCCTCCTCATCTCCACTCCTGTTTCTCTTTTATCCTTCTTCTGGAACCTCTTTCTTCAGTCTGTTCAATCCCACTCTTATCTCTTTAATCCAGTAAGCAACCCCCTTCCCCTCCAAGGAAACCTTGCCACGTTCATTTACAGTATTTATTGATAGGTCATGTTTTCTTCTGTCTCGTCTCTCTTCCTGTTTGTTCATCCCCTTGTTGCACCTGTACGTTGTCCGATTGCCTCACTAACGGTGTATTTGTTGTCTTCTAACCTCTGTCACCTCGCTCCTCTGTTGCTCTCTTACCTCTGGCTCTTCCATTAGCCTTAGCTTTGCATTCAAAAACGTGTACGTACCAAAGATAGATTTTGTACTTATTGAGATGAACTATGAAAACAACATGTGATTGGTTATTACTTCATGCATAGCACACATATGTGAATGTGCTTCCAATTAATATTTTTTTATTTATTTTTAAAACTCGATGGTTGTATTTGTGATGCTATTAGGTGAGGAATTAACATTGATAAAGGTTTATTAGACGCATTTTCTCATAGTTATTCAGATACCACTGAGGCATACAATTTGCTATACAAAATGAGAGTGGCTGCAAACCAAATGGACACAGCTGTTCCTGCAGCGTTGTACGACACGGAATGTTCGAAGCATGTGGAACAAAGGTTGCAGCACAAGCACCTGACCGAGAGATATATTACATTGGTCACCAAGTGTATCAACCACCAGCGTGGCGTATCCAGAACACCATGTGTGAAAGACTGCATGCATGCTATTTGATATACTCCGGTGCTTGTGCTATACACAGCATAGAGCAGAAGTACCATAGAAACAAAACAAACAAACAACTAGAATGGCAATCCGAAGTGCCAGGCAGAAAAATTTACGTTTTGTGTATTGCATTGATGGGCTTGATCTGCATCTGGGCCTTAACCAAAATCTTATTGGCTGCATATCGTTTTTGGCCCCATCTCTCAATGGTGAAGAATCACTTAAAATAAAATTAAAAAAACTCTCGTATCCAGATCCGGATCCAAAAGTGAAAATTGAATAAAGTCGTCCTTGTCACACACCCAACCTGCCCACCTAATTTTGTCCGAATCCGTCCCTAACTTTTTGGGATATTCGGCTCGCACACAAACAGACTGACTGGGTGAAACCACAACCTCCGCCCACCTTCGGTGGCAGAGGTAATGATCATAAAACAATAGGTAATACCGGGAAAGCTGTATGCTCGTTCTGCTGTCTGGGATTGTGACCGTCAACTGTGGTGCAGTGTGGGCGGCAGCATGAACCACGACACCGACGGGTCGATTTGGGGGTGTTTACCCCAGAACTCTTTCGAGTGAGCCAAAGGTGCTGCATGTTGCTTAACACTGGTGCTCGAGAGAGAAGATTGATGGGTCAACTTTTGATTGACATCTGTCACTTCAAGCGCCTAATTATATAACAGAACTTGCTATAAATAGGCGTTTATGTTCTTGACGCAGTATTTGTTGTGTGCAACGTGAATTGAGCAATGGAAGTGGTGATTTTAACGAATGTAAATTTTGTACATTTATTGTTCGATTCTCTGTGACGAATCTTCCTTCATCGGAGAGCACATATTTCCCCTCTCGGCCGTTGGGGCACCGGATCATTTAACATGGAGGTCTATGCCATATTTTTCTACACCCTCACAATTAAACCCCCACAATGAGGTGTTGGGGCAAGAAAAGTGATAGTTTCTCATTTTACAGTAACTATTTTAAGATTGATTGATTGATTTTTTTTTGAAAAAGGAAAAATATTACAAATACATTTATATCGAATATTGATTATTTTGATGTGTACATATGCTCCACAAGCAAAGTATATTCCTCCTCCTTCCTTCCTGTCCAGATCATGTGTGCAGCAGTTCGGACCTCCCCCCCTTCCTTTCATGAGTATTGAATAAGTAACTGCCTCTTCGGGAGCAAGATGCCACTGAAAGTTGCCAGTATGTTGCAGGTTTCCAGTTTATTCAAATTCCCTTCCTCTTGGCCCCCTGCCTTGCCTTATTCACTTCCACCTGGCCACTGCGTTTTCTGTATAAGTTATTGGAACACCATCGTGACATCATGGCGAAAGTCCCTGGCTGCTTTCATTATTCGCAATTGCTTTTCTCACAATTTCGCTATGGGATTAAGTATAATATTTCCCATCTTTATGGGCTTGCTTAGCTCACAGTACATCCTACCCTTGATTGCTGTACTGAGTGGGAATATTGGGTTCATCGTGCTTCTGTCAAGGAGCCTTGTAATGAATCCCTAACATGTACAATGTACATAGCAAACTTATTTGCATCTTTAATGAATGAGGCCGGCGCAAAACCTTTCCTTAAACACCATCTGTGACATCTGATTTTATCTCGATGCAATTTTTTTTTTGTATACTTTGTCGAGGCTCGTATAAGAGGTAAGACACGGAATCTACAACAAAGGGAGCAGGAAACAAGAGGGGGTGGAGTGGGCAGTACAACAGCAGTAGGGAAGACGGATATCAGGAGATATTTGTAAGAGAGAAGCTTGGGGCAGGATACACTGGATAAACAAGATGGACACTACAGGGTCTTTCAGGAAAGAAAACCTCAAAATTTGAAGGAGGATGGTTTGGGGTGGATTAACGGGGGTCGAAAAGATCATGGTTTTGGATTGGGGAAGGCATGGGATTGTGTAGGAAGAGTGGGATAGAAAATAATGTGGGAGTTTGTTCCAAAGGTGGGGAAAAAGAGGAATTAAATGGTGAAGGTGAGCAGTGAGTCTTGATTTTGACAGTTTCACCAGAAGGGGTTTGCTTGCGGACCTTGAGTGCCCTGCAGAAATATTAGGGTTATTCTTTTCACCTACCGAACTCGTCCACCTAGTTTTGGCAAATATATCCATAACTTTTTGAAATATCATGCTAAATATCGTTTTTGGCCCCATCTCTCAATTGCGAAGGGTCAGTTAAAAAATAAAAAAACTGATATCCGGATCCGGATCCAGATCTCGACCAAAATTTAATAAAGTCGTCCTTGTGACACACCCAACATGTCCACCAAATTTCATCCGAATCCGTCCATAAGTTTTTGAGATATCCTGCTCACAAAGAGAGTGACGAGCTGAAAACATACTCTCGTCCACCTTCAATGGCAGAGGTAATAATCATAAAACAATAGGCAATAACCGGAAACCTGTATGAAAGTTTGCTGTGTTTGTCATGTTTATAAACATTGTGTAGTTGTGTGTACATCAGCTATTCCCTCAACTTTGGCTTTACTTGTAGTTTTAATTCCTGAATGCTATTTGTTGGGACCATTGGAATCTACAACACTCGGTATCAGATAGAAGTACATGAGACAGCCAGCTTACTACCAGTACAGGAATTCCCGTAGTTGCAAAGAATCTGTCCTGTTGATTCTAAATGTCATGTCCCATGATTAAAAAATTGAATATTATGAAATAAATTATCTCCTTTGTGTTTAAAACTATAACATGAGGGATTTTTATGGCGTAGCTCATCGGGCAGAGCCGTCTAGAACAGTGTATGTATGTATGTATGTATGTATGTATGTATGTGTGTGTGTGTGTATGTATGTATGTATGTATGTATGTATGTATGTCCCCTCAAACGTATACCAATCGGAGCTGAGAATCTGGTCACATGTCAGGGTGATGCGATTACGTCTGATGTCATTATGGCGGTGCAGCTGCTGACTCTCCACGCACCGCCATTTTGATTTATATGCTGTTCATGCCGAACATATCGTCGAACCTGTCATATATCACAATCGACATGCTCTACCTCTACATTTTTCATTCAGTGTGAAATACAAACAAACCGATTGTTAAAATGACCATCAAATATCAAAAGCCACGGTGTTATGTCTCTTCCAACAATACGGTATATATAGGCCTTAGGGCTTAGGCGTTATGCCTCATCTTCGGACCGCTTCAGACAAATTAAGCCCAGGTTTCTTAATACAGTAGTGTATCGTTTCAGTAGTATCGTTTTCGTAATAGTAATAATAATAATATAGTAAATATAACCATAATACCTTAATCCCAATGTCGTGAATCGAAGGTTAATGGATTGAAGCGGTGTATGGTTCATGATCAGTGATGAGCGTTGTTCAGCACTAATATTGATAACCGAGGAAGTTAGGAATTCACCTCGGTTTTTTGATAGTGATATCATTTTCGAAATAATGATAATGTAACGTTAATATTATAGTAAATCTAATCATAACACTAATCCCTTCGTAGTGACTGCAAACGTACTGGAAGTTGAAGTATATCAGTTTTGTGTCCGTTATGTCATTACGTCTATGATGTCATTACGACGGCTGACTGCACCGACCGACATTTGAATTTACAAGTATACCCTCTCATGACGGGAGTGGCAGGAAGGGTCATTCATCTTTGGGGTATATAGATTACAGTCGATCTATGGTCGGGTCTCAAGAACATTGGGTGTGTGTTCATTTGCCAAGGTTCTTGTGGAGAGATCGCCGAGTGGTTAAAGCATTCGAGCAAGCACTCCATTCAAAACCCTTAAGGAACGGCGGGCTTGGCAAGCGCTAGCTAGCTGCTTGGTAAATGAGCACACCTCCAACCCTTGTGGGGTATATAGATTACAGCAGATCTTTGCTCAGTTCTGTAAGTAAAACTTACCTCATGGATGTTGAGATTCCTCCAAATTTATTAGTTTAATGTTATAAACAGCATTAGCGACTGTTTGAAAAGCTAATAATATGTGTTTGTGGTTTATAATATTTTACAAGCCTGGCTACGCCGCTGTTAGACTTTTGGTCTTGTTTTTTAATTAAGGGTGAGAGGATATTTGAGGGTTGGAGGATTTGAATAAAAACTTGAGTTTTTATTTATGGAAATGTAGGCTCAGAGCAGCTAAACGACGGAGAGGAACATGTTTTCGGATTCGCACCTGTTTTCGGACAACAAGTAGTTGAGTTGACTGTGGCGGGTGGAGGCGAAGGGAGGTGGGGAAGGTGTACGGGGAAGGAGGGAGAGATTGGTGGTGGGTTTGGGAGAAAGCAAGATGTGACGATGGACTGGATGTTTGAAAGATTGGAGTGGGAGAGCACGAGGAAACGTACATAAAGAATTGATTCCACAGACGTGAGCATAGAGGGATGAAGGGATGAATGGGAGCATCCAGCTACACTTGGGGAGGCAAACCATGTGTGGGTTATTGGAAGAATTATTGTGGCTTGATGAGGTGTAGTTGTGAGTGGACGGAGGGTAGAAAGGGCGGTCGGAGTGATGCCAGAAGTGAGGCGATAGAAAAGTGAGAGTCTACCAACCTGCATTTGGTGGGTGAATCGCAGACCCTGGGACACAGCTTCCTGTTTGGAGATGCAAATAATATGAAAATCCTTGGACTCCATCTCTTCTAGAGAAACAAGATGGGAAGCAGCTGCACCAAGTCAGAATGAAGATTAGTCATAATCCATAGTACTTTGGATGAAGGCCTTGTACATTGGGATGAACTCATCTTCCCTCAGAATGGACTTGGCTCTTTGAAGTCTATTCCGAGCTATGCAGGTGCCAGACAGCCTTGGAGGCCAGCTTGGGCACATGGTCCACCCCAAACAGGGTTTCTGAATTGCTTCACTGTAAAGTAGATTCCACGTGGGATGTACCTCCACATTGGATTACCAACACACCCTTCTCAGCTTTACCTCGATATAACTAAACTCCAGCATTGTGACCTTTCATGATGTGACTTTTTGTTTAGTTTATGTTTAGTTGAAAGGAATATGCATGTATCCCACTTCCTAAACGACTTGTAATGGCAGAGGATTATTGTCTTTTCCCCATTATCTTCCAGATGCTGACATGTTGGTGCTCAAGGCTCAGATCCTTGCAGGAGGTCGTGGGAAGGGGACGTTTAGCAGCGGCTTACAGGGTGGTGTGCATCTCACAAAAGAGTAAGTTAAGCATGAACACCAGCTCAGCCTCTCTTTCTCTCTCTTTGCATATTATGCATGTTGTACCTTTACTGACGGAGGGTAAGAACTGCGGAGCAGCGGTAATTTGGTTGAATTGTGAAGAGACTCGATATGAAATGCTGTCTGCAGTTGAATATTATACCTTGCCAGTAAAGTTGGCAACAGTACAAAAAGAACTAGAGGCTCCCCTAAGCGAAGATTGAACGCCGAGGTATTTCTATATGAGCTGTGAGTGGATTCATAGAACAGCCATGCGGCGTGCACGTGCTGAGAAGGTCCGACTTGGATGAAGGATTTCAGAGGAATCGAAGGTGGGCGGCAGATGGGGTGAAGACGGGAGATTAAAATATACAGGAATGCCAAAAACAAAATCTCATTTGAATTGACTATTTGCCATCATATTTTCCCCCTCGCTGGTGTGTGCTTCCCATTGAGGTGTCATTACAACTCTGCGCTATCGAGTTATGCTTCAAATTGAGTTGGAACCAAGACCGCTTCTGCTTACAGCTACAGGCCTTGGTTCATCTAGTGTTGTTGTAAGTTCTTGCATGTTTGTGGACAAGCTGCTCACAAGATTAATATGAATTTGAGTGCCAGAATGAAAAGGAAGATAAATATTGAGAAGCAAATCACTTGTGTTAGAGAATAAACAGGTGATGTGCAAGTGTGCCATTTAGGTAAATGTGAGCATATAGATTACCTGTATTGGAGTATATAAATGGTAATATCATCTGCTCTCCTTGTTTTGCGTGCTTTGCAGCACGTTGCGTACAGTCGATGTAAAGGCGTGTTGTAAAATGCTTTGTTGCCGACTTTAAAATAACAGGATCAATCGAAAATATATGCTTTGATTGACGGGAGTAATCTTTTGTCATTTGAATACGTTTTACCTATCAAGTGTTGTGGTAAGGGATTGTGTGATTCAATTTTCAGATTTTAATTGGTACAGAGAATGAAAGGAGAGCCATTTTTAGTTCACCTGGAACAAAAATTGTTCAGGGGAGACATTAGCATTGTGCGGTGTCCGTCAGTCACGCAGTCAAGCAGGCAGGCAGGCAGTCACGCAGTCAGGCAGGCAGTCACGCAGTCAGGCAGGCAGTCACGCAGTCAGGCAGGCAGTCATGCAGGCAGTCAGGCAGGCAGTCATGCAGTCATGCAGTCACGCAGTCACGCAGTCAAGCTGTATGTAAACACTTGGATCTTCTTCTCTGAAACTACACACATGATTTCCATGAAACTTGACTACAACTTTCATCGCACCATGATGTACTAAAGTTTGTTCACGGCATGAAAAAAATGAGCGTCTTAGGGGGTCCACCGGAGGTCAAAGCAGGTCCTGGTGTGACACCCCAAAATAGGTATTTTCTTTCTTGTCTGAAACTGCGCACACAATTTAGATGAAACTTGACCACAGCCTTCATCACCCATGATTGATTAAGGTTTGTTCACTGCATTAAAAAAAATAAATCAGGATTTAAAGAGGTGAACAGGGTGTTTGACACCCCAAAATGGTATTTACTTTCTTCTGCCTTACACATTTTTTGGGTCATCCATGCCTTCCCGTAGTTCGCTGGTTCTACCAGGTGGGCCCAGGGGAATTACCCCTATTTTTCTTATTTTGTTATGTAAAATATATCGAAGCAGATATAAAATCCATCTGGATGTGTTTTACATGTGTGCAAGCTTCCCTTTAATCTCCCTCCCACACGTCAAACAACATCGCCGCAGACACTGCTTGAGCTAAGGCGGAATGTCTCAACTCGATGTTTTGCCTCCATATCTCATGTTCCCAACCAATCCTGCTTTGTCCCCATCTTACCCACCATCATATGCACCATCTGCTGGATTTTGTGTCCTCGCCCATAAAGGGAAAGAAAGTTTACATATCCATCCTTGACCCTGCATCAGTGATTGGCACAAATCCTGTCTCTGAGCTCTGCAGGCAGTTTCTTCGACCTCATGGCTTGGTTTTTGCTCTGATATGAATTGTCAGCTGTGAGACCTTATATAGACAGGTGTGTGCCTTTCCCAATCATGTCCAATCAATTGAATTTACCACAGGTGGACTCCAATCAAGGTGTAGAAACATCTCAAAGATGATCAAGAGAAATGGGAGGCACCTAAACTAAATTTCAAGTGTCATAGCAAAGGGTATGAATACTTATGTAAATGTGATATTTCCGTTTTTTCTTTTTAATAAATTTGCAAAACTTTCTAAAATCCTGTTTTCTCTTTGTCATTATGGGGTATTGAGTGTGGATTGATGAGGGAAAAAATGAATTTAAACGATTTCAGCAAAATGCTGCAACATAACAAAATGTGAAAAAAGTGAAGGGGTCTGAATACTTTCTGAATGCACTGTAAGGATGTGAAAACAGATCCTATCCACTACAGGCCAGTAGCTTACTTCCAATTATATCCAAAGTCATGGAATCCATCATGCCTGCTGATGTTGTCTTTTTCTTTTATTTAAATAACCTGATATATGACCATCAGTTTGGATTCCACTCTGGTTACTCTGGACATACTTCTGCTCCTCTCTCAGCAATGGCTGAAGGCTCCAAATCTCAAATCGTATTTCAGGACCATCTCCCTGGATATATCTCAGAGATTCGATGTAGTCTAGCATCCTGCCTCATTTGCCAAACTGGCTGCCTGTGGCATACAAGACTACCACCTTCATATCTGGTCTTGTGATATCCTCCACTCATGCATTACTATCAATGGAAAGCTCTCCTCTCTCATTGGAGGCTGGAGTGCCCCAAGGCAGTATCTAGGGCTCTGTCACTCATCGACTGAAACAACCTCTCAAATGCTCTGGACATTCCCCTCTTTATCTTTGCCGACAACATCACATTTTCATACAATACCCCATTGCATAGACCAGTGGACAGCAGCTGCATCACACCCTGCTGATTTGGAATTGATTTGATACTTGTCAGATCAATACAACATGTTTCTCAATCTTGCCAACTCCTAGGCTCTCCCTATCGCTCTGGAAGGATTGTCAAGTGATCTCACCTATCTGTATCCATGGTCGGCTACTGGGAGAGGTTCTACTGCTTGATCTTTTAGGCCTCGCCATCAACCATGACACTCCTGGGCTGACCACATCACAAAGCCAGCCTCGGAAAACAACCGCAGCCTGGGAATCCTCTGTCGATCGTTTCAAGTCATTTATTTGCAAATCACAACTACTTGCAGCCGACAAGGCCTCTGTCCTTAACTAAGGAAATACCGCTCGCCACTAATGGCTAGTGCTCCTACATCACATCTGTTTCTCATGGAATATTTGCAATGTGAAGCTCTCAACAACAAAGGACCGAGGGCCTTTCACTCACTCACCGCAGGCAGGTTGGTGGTCTTTCCGTCTTCTACCGACTCCTCTCCGGCCTTGCTCCTCCAGCTCTCTCTGGGCTCTGTCCCCCAAATATTCCTACAGGTAGCACAAGATCTGCCTGCAACCCTCTTATGGTTAAACTGCCAAAATCAAGACTCTCTGCTCACCTTCACTCCTTCATTCCTCTTTTCTCCCGCCTCTGGAACAAACTCTCTCACTCTCTTCAATCCCACTCCTCCCTTCAGGTCTTTAAAACGACTGTTCACCACCATCTCTTATCTTCCCCAATCCAAAACCTTGATCTTTTCTACCCCTGCTAATTTCACCCCAAATCCACTTTTTTGAGGTGACTTTTGACTTCTTTCCTGGAAGTCCTTGGTGTCCTTGCGTTTTATACCTATCCTGCCTCCCCCCAGGCCCTATCCCTCCCACACATCTCCCGATGTCCCTGCTCTCAAATGTTGTGTTTGTGTGCTTCCTCTCCTTCTCTCCCCATCTAGTCGACCGCTCCCCTTTTTATATACTTTGTTTGCTTGTTTGTTTGATTTGTTTGTTTGATAAATGTTAGCTCTTTCACGAGCCTCGACTCTGTATACAAAAAACAAACAAACAAAAAAAACATTATTTGCACGTCCCTCAATTATGCCAGAGCACAAAGCCTGTTGCTCTCGCATCATCGAACGTCCGTTGCCTGTTTTTTTTTACCACTGCTTCACCATTCTAGCTCCTTGTGAGCTCTCAATCCTCTGACACTCCAAAGCAACTTAAGGATGCCCACATTTTTCCATTAACCCGGTCCTTGTTTACTGCATACCGCACACGGCAACTTTTTTTTCCCCTTTTTTCTCCCCTTTTTTCTCTCGTTTGTGAAACGACCTTCCTGAGGCTATTAAATCCCACTTTCCTTCAAGCAGGCGTGCACCATCATCTTGTATTCCTTCCCACGATCTATTCTGCCCCCATTATAACCCCATCTAACCGATACCAACCCTCATACTTGTATGTTGATGTGTTTCCTCCCCTCACCTCTTCTCTCTTTCCCTGTTTATTCATTCCCTTGCTTATGTCGACCTGTGGGCCCCATTTCCCCACTGTCATTTTATTGCCTTTTTTACCCTCTGTCACCTTGCTCTTCCATTAGCCTCGATCTTGTATATATATATATATATATATATATATATATATATATATATATATATATTGAAATCCTACATAATGGCAAAGGTTTTTTTGACTTTTTTTTAGCCGCGTCGCAGACGCTGGTCATAGAGTGCCCTCTGCTGTTGTTGTTGTTCTTCTTCTTGTTCTTCTTCTTCTTGTTGTTGTTCTTGCAGAGAAGACAAAACCTCAAAGCTCCACCCATTCTGGGAACCATAGCTCCACCCATTTTGGGAGCGGCTTCATATAAACAAATATCCACCATTTTATTAACTCGCATAGCTTTGAGGCCTGTTTTGTAGGCCCCTGGTGTCTTCCTCTCTCACACAGTTTTATTTCAAATCAAATTCGATATATCATTTCATTTTTCACAGTCGCTAACATAGTTTTAGACTCGGTTGAAAAAAAACGGGAAGAAAATCCGATGAAAGTTGCCCTTTATAGAACGAAATGAATTCTCAAAGGCCTGTAACTTCAAGTCCATTGAGATATATTTTTTTTAAATCGCGGCATGGTCAGTCATACACCACCCGAAATAACAGACGGGAAAATGCAGAGATATATATATTTTGTTTAAATCGCGGCATGGTCAGTCATACACCGCCCGAAATAACAGACGGGAAAATGCCGAGATATATTAAAAATTTGTCCATTTGATGACAATCGTCACGATGAAATATTTAATTTATACGTCGTCACAATAATGTGGAGAGAGGAGCATAGCTTGGTTCACGTGTCGCCACATACGGGAAATTGCCGAGATATATATTTATTAAATCGCGGCATGGTCAGTCATACTGACCCGTATACGAGATATATTACGTCATACGAGATATATTAAAAATTCGTCGCCACACACGGGAAATTGCCGAGATATATTTTCACTTTGCACAAAAATAACATCAAGTAATCGAATCAATAGGAATGTCCTGTGCCTATAACATGGACGTTATAGGCACAGCTGCATCTAGGCATTGTGTAACATCGACGCGGCTTTTGTTTTAATTAAAACTTTTTGTACTTGTTTCCTCTGATATGGAGAACAGTAATAGAAAGGGTCCTGTCCATCGTCCTTTTTACCTCCACCACCAAAGGTGGATGGAGGTTATGTTTCACCCTTGTCTGTCTGTGTCTGTCTGTCCGTTTGTTTGTCTGTGAAGAAGATATCTCAAAAAGTTGTGGACAGATTTGGACGAAATCTTGCGGAGAGGTTGGGTATGTGACAAGGACGAAATGATTAGATTTTGGTGAAGATCCGGATCCGGCTACTATAATTTTAAAGTGATTCTTCACCATTGGGGGATTGGGCCAAAGCTGATATATAGCCGGATATCTCAAAATGTTGTGGGTGGATTCGGACAAAACTTGGTGGATAGATCGAGTGTGGGACAAGACCGAATCGATTTAATTTTGGTGATGATCTGAATATGGATTCGGATGTGAGAATTATTTAATTTTTGAAGTGAGTGATTGGGCAAAAACGATAACTAGCACGATATCTCAAAAAGTTGTGGACGGATTTCGACGAAACGTGGTGGACAGGTTGGATGTGTGACAAGACCAAATCGTTTCGATTTTGGTGAACATCTGAATATGGATTCAGATACGGGAATTATTTAATTAAGTGAAATTGGGCGAAAGGCGATATATAACAAAGTGAAAAAGGTTGTGGACGAGTTATGACAAAACTTGGTGGACGAGTTGGTTAGGTGACAAGAACAAGCCGAATAGATTTTGGTTCAGGTCGGAATCCAGATTCGGCCCATCAGTGGGATACAAAACATAAACTCTTCATCCTGGCGGAGTTATGCGCTCTACCGAGTGCAGTTCTAGTTTGTTATGCAGTCATTTATGACCAACTCTTAGTGTGGTTATCAGATTAACTTCTAAAATATTGTTTGTAATTTCTCCAGCAAAATAGTTTTGTTTCTTCTTCACAAAACGTAACTTTGTCAACCAAAGTGAAATCGGGGTTTGATGTCTCCTCATGGAGTTTATCCTCAACTGAAAGAAGAAAATTTCGTTTTCAATGATTTTGGCCAAGGATAGGACACAGTGCATCGCGTCAGGTGTGAATGAGGAGCTATTGAGTGAAAGCCAAAAATGCGAGATTAACGGATGGTTTTATATAATGTCGCATTGTGATTGTTGCGAGTGACTTTCGGAATGGTCTTGTAACTATTTCAGCGCCTTGTGAAGCTTAGTCGGCATCACTGGTTCAATGTGTGTACTTGTAGCCATTTGTTCTGTTCGCACTACCATTATCGAAGAGGAGAGCATGATTCCAGCGTGCACGCTATATGTGAAATACTGGGCAGGAATTGTGGGCATTATTTAATGTATGCACAGATTTTCAGTCTAATTATGCCATCAGTATGCCGCCTGTCGGCCGGGATTTGCAGAATACGCATATAAATACAATGAGTAATGAAGCGAGCATTCATGTTTCACACTCTGATGTGCATGGAACGGGGTGCAAACGGCAGCTTTATTAGCTCTTTCAGAGTTTATATTTGATCGAGACTTGGTTAATTTGCTGCAGTGTAGCAGTGAAAGGCTCTATCAAATAGCTAATGTGTTTCTTTGAAGCCATCAATGAACTGTTTGTCGTTGGGAGAACCCTCTTCACCAAAATTGCACACCCGCTGAGTGGAGACTGGAGAAGCACAATCAACTTGAGGTTTTTGTCAACAACAACAAAAAAAAATAACGGCTCAATGTCTGACTATGAGTGGAGGTGTGTTTTTTCTTGCTCTCATGAACCCTTAAACCACTTCTTGGTTGGGCTAGGGCTTATGGGTACCCTGGTCATGGCGGGGCTATCTGGTATATCCAACATGCATTAAAGCCATGGCTGGAGCTTTCGGTGCATTTAAGTTGGCTGTCACCTGCTTTACTCTTCTTGTTTCTTTGCCAAGATCTCAAGATGGCAGACTTGCTAAAGATAACCGCAGGGCAGGGTGTCAAAATCGAAGATGTACTGGCAGTTTGAACCGAAGATAATATACAGGGTGAGCCAGAGCCATTGTTAAAGATCGAGGAAATTTATGGTAAAATTCAGAGGAGTTATGTGGAAAAAAAAATGGTGAAGGAAAATGCTTCGGCATTGCTGGGACAAGATACAGTATATTAACACTTAAATGGAGCTAAAAGTGGAGCATGTGAAGCACATTATTTGGCTTCTCCACTTGACACAACCATGCGTAATTTCATCATCTTGGTCTGCCACCTCCACCCATTCCTCCAATCCAAGAGGCATATGCTCAGTGTGAATGCTCTGTCACTTGCCGCGCATGGATTGGACGGATGGAGCAGGAGCTCCTTGTGTCTGCACCATTTTTACATGCCAACGAGGTGCGAGTGGCCTTCATTATGGCTTAACACAGGCCTTATGCGCTCGATTCTTCAATGTCCTCTTTGAGGGGCTGAGCCATACAAGTCTGCAATAAACCAGGAAAAATAGGCAACCATTTTCATCAGCATCTAATGTGACACTTTCCAGCACTGAATTTAATATTCCAGCTGGTCGACCAGTGTTTTCTCTTCTCCAAGTCAACAGCCAAGGAAACAGCTGCAGCGTTTTTGTCACTGGTGTGAGCAACTATCCAACAGGGTGGCATGAATATTTTTTTTTGGAGGCAAAAGGTTTGTGTTCTTATAGATCAGAAATAGTAGAGACCCCAAGATGCTGCCCTGAGGAACACCACTATCAAAGGGAAGAGCAGAAGAGTTATCCAATGTGCTCTGTGTGAGAGTGTGGAGGAAATGTGATGGACAGCCCAGGAGTGAAGTGGCAAGAGAGAGAAATGTCAGAAAGCTATTCTTGTTTTTTAAAACTCTGAACAACAATGTAGTAATCATTACATGGGGCTGGCGGGATGGCCTAGAGCAGGGGTTCTTAACCTTTTTCCCTGTCAAGACCCCCAACGGATTGCCCACGATGTCCCCATACCCCCTTCACCAGACTGTTGACTGCCCAAGGCACACCGAAGGTGCACATAGCTAGAGGGGACTGGGGACATGTCCCCCTAGAATTTTTTTGATTTCTCGGTGCTCTGTGGTACATTCTGAGGGGTGTTTTTACTTTAATTGCCTATTTTTTAAATGAAAATTGGTAACTTATTACCCAGAACATGGGCCAAGTTCGGGGATCCACGCCTGATTACCAGTCCCATTAGGTTCCAGTGTGACTTCAAAATATCTCAACAGCTTTTTTCTTTTCTTTTCTTTTTTTTTGTTTACTGAATCGAGGCTCGTGAAAGAGCTAACATTTACTTCACAAACAAATCAACCAGACAAACAAAATATATAAAAAGAGGGAGCGGAAGACAAGATGGGGAGAGAAGGGGAAGCACACAAACACAAGATTTGAGAGCAGGGAGATGTGTGGAAGGGAGAGGGCTTGGGGGGAGGAGGCGTGGGAAGGTGGGGGGGGGGGGGGGGGGGGAGGGAGAAGTATAAAACACAAGGACACCAAGGACTTCCAGGACAGAAGTTGGTATTTCAAAAAAGTGGAATTGGGGTGAAATTAGCAGGGGTAGAAAAGATCAAGGTTTTGGATGGGGGAAGATAAGAGATGGTGGTGAACAGCTGTTTTAAAGATCTGGAGGGTGGAGTGGGATTGAAGAGAGTGAGGGAGTTTGTTCCAGAGGCGGGAGAAAAGAGGAATGAAGGAGTGAAGGTGAGCAGAGAGTCTTGATTTTGGCATTTTGACCATAAGAGGTTTGCAGGCAGATCTTGTGCGACCTGTAGGAATATTTGCGGGACAGAGCCCAGAGAGAGCTGGGGGGGGCGAGGCCAGAGAGGAGTCGGTAGAAGACGGAAAGACCACCAACCTGCCTGCGGTGAGTGAGTGAGAGGCCCTTGGAGTTAGCTTCATCGCAGGAGATTCCAATGATTCTGAATGCTTTGGTTTCAACAGCGTGAAGACGAGCTAGGTGTGAGGCAGGAGCACCAGCCCAGAGAGGAGAGCAGTATTCCATTGAGCTGCGGATGAAAGCCTTGTATGTGGTGAGGAGCTCAGGTGTGCCAAGGAAGGACTTCGCACGACGGAGGATGCCCAGTCGGCGACTGGCTTTGGAGGCCAGATTTGAAATGTGGTTTTGCCAGGAAAGATCATGGCAGATAGTGAGACCCAAAAGCTTGAGTGACAGAACTTCTTGGAGAGGATTATTCAGAAAGTGGATGGGAGGGTTGTCCAGTCGGTCTTTTCGGAGAGACATCGTAAGAGTGTGAGATTTGTCAGGATTGAAAGACATGTTCCACTTGTTTGCCCAGTCTGTGATTTTGTCCAGGTCTGCAGAGAGTGAGGAGGCTGCAGACTGCCAATCTGAGGGATGAAGAATGGAGCGAAGAGAGTAGAGTCATCAGCAAAGAGATACAGAGGATTTTCAAGAGAGTCAGAGAGATCATTGATGAAGACCAGAAAAAGCACAGGGCCCAGAACACTGCCTTGTGGAACTTCAGCCTGAACAGGAAGAGGAGATGAGAGAAACCCATTCAGGGCCACACGTTGACTACGACTAGAGAGGAAGTCCGCCAGCCATGCGTGGAGATTTCCATGGATACCAAAAGAGGAGAGTTTGGTGAGCAGAGCGGGGTGCCAGACCGTATCGAAGGCACGTGATATGTCAAGGGAGACTGCTCTAATTTCCTATTTGGCATTGAGGACCTCCATCCATTGTTGAGAAAGCAGAAGCAGCATGTCCAGAGTAGAGTGTCCAGGTCTGAAACCAAATTGATGATCAGAGATCAAGCCATTGGAGTAGAGGAAAGATTTCATATCTGAAGCAATGATGGATTCCATGACTTTGCTGATAATTGGGAGAAGGCTGATTGGTCTGTAGTTGCTGGGATCTGTTTTTGCACCTTTTTGTGCAAAGCGGTGATGTTGGCAGATTTCCAAGCAGATGGAAGATGACCTTGAGCAAAAGAGAGGGTGAAGAGAACAGAGAGAGGGAGTGAAAGAGCGGAAGAACAGGATTTTAGGACCCGTGGGCTGATGCCGTCAGGTCCAGTTGCAGAATCCGAGTCGAGGGTTGACAGAAACTTTTCCACCTTGTCAGGAGGAAAGGACACAGAGTCCAGGAGCAGCTGGGTACGACTGGGTACGGTGGGTACAGAGAGGGATGGGTTTGGGACACAAGATTTAGAGGCAAACACAGAGCTGAGGCATTCAGCTTTTTCACGTGCGGAGTCAGCCGTGTGGCCATTTGAGGTGAGGGAGGGGATGGAGGGGGAACAAACACCAGAAACAGATTTGACCAGACGCCACCAGGATTTGGAAGAGGGAGACAGATAAGAGAGTTCGGTCCTGAGAACGGAGAGATATTGTTTCCCGGCTCTCCTGAGGGTGGACACACACTCGTTTCAGGCTTTGTCAAAGGAAATGAGATTTCCTTCCGTTGGATTTGCTTTCCAGGAGACGAAAGCAAGTTGTTTCTGGGCAATAGCCTCACCACAAGATTCCGTGTACCATGGACGGGAGGAAGGGTATGACAACTGAAGACGAGATGGGATAAATCTGTGCATGAGAGAGAGCAATTTACTTTGGAAGAATTCCCAGGATGAGTTGATGTCAGAGGCGGTAGAGATGGGAGACCAGTCCAGAAGATTGATGGCTGCTTGAAGACCGTGCCAGTTGGCCTGAGTGAAATGCCAGACTCGTCGACGCTGAGGAGGCTCTCTGAGAATGGTCAGAGAGATGTCCACTTTAACAAGCACATGATCAGAAGAGCCGATTGGAGCAGAAGGAGAGCAGACATTGTCAGGGAAGTTAGTCAAAACCAAGTCCAGAAGAGAAGATGCTCCGTTGACTGAAATCCGGGTCGGAAATTGACAGATTGTGTCAGTCCCAGTGAGTCACAGAAGTCCTTTGCTGAAGAGCCATGGCATGGCTGGTGAGAGAGGTACCCACACCCAGCCAACTGGCATGGTGACAGTTGAAATCACCACATATGAGGAAGAGAGAGTTGGGATGGGTAGATAGAAGTTGGTCCCTATTCTCAGACAGCGAGATGTAGATGGAGTCATCACTGTTTGGTGGATGGTACAACACACATATGAACAAAAGGTGGGAGCGAAGGGGAAACCGTAGCCAAAGGTATTCCTTTGGATTCCTCGCAGGGCGAGTGAGGAAGAGAGTTTTTTATAAAGATGGCAACCCCACCTCCAGGACGAGGCTCAGGTCTATCATACCGGAGGAGGGAGTAACCTGGGAGAGATACCAAGGAATCAGAGACATCATGAAGGAGGAAAGTTTCTGTTAAGCAGATCACGTCTGGTTTGTCAGAAGCAACCTGTATGGAGAGATCAGACAAGTTTGAGCGAAGGACCTGGATGTTTGAGGTCCATACTGTTAAGGAAGAGGAAGGGGGAGCATCGGATACAGAACAGGGGGGGGGGGAGTGGTAGGGTAAGATGTGGAAGAGGAGGAAGAGGTAGGGAGAGCTGTTGAAGGTGTGTCAGAGATTACAGAATAGCTTGGAGAAAGGGAAGAATGGGGCGGACAAAAGGTTTGATGGTGATTGGGAGAGGCGCAGTGAGGTGTTATTTGACGAGGGGGAAGAGCGAGGCAGAAGGTTGAGGGAGATGAAGGTGAAAGTTGGAAGGGGGAAGAAGCGGGGAGGTCACTTTGAGGAGGAGGGGTGAGAGGGGAGTCTAGGAGGGGAGGAGCGAGGGAGAGTCTCGGAGGGGAGGGGTGTGGGGGGAGATTTGAAAGGAATGGGTGATTGGGAAGATTTGGAGGGGAGGGGCAAGGGGGAAGATTTGAAAGAGATGGGTGATGGGGATGATTTGGAGGGGAGGGGCAAGGGGGTAGATTTAGAGGGGAGGGGTGATGGGGAAGTTTTGGAGGGGAGGGGTGATGGGGAAGTTTTGGAGGGAAGGGGTGATGGGGAAGATTTGGAGGGGAGGGGCAAGGGGGAAGATTTGAAAGGGATGGGTGATGGGGAAGATTTGGAGGGGAGGGGTGAGATTGGATTTTGAAAAGTGTACGATTAATAGGAAACGAACATTTATTGCAAAATGAGTTTCTTGAGACATTCGAGTCAAAAATACATTTGAGGATGCTGGAGGGAGGATGGAGTGCTGGAGAGTTTAGGGAATGAATGAAAGATGCACTACAAGAGATGGAATTTTTTTTTGGAATTAATAGATTTGTTGAGCAAGTCGAAAGCATCCTTTTATAGAAGAAGAAGAAAAAGGTGTTATAGAATATGACAGAATACAGGTCTTCAGGGGACAGCTTCGTTTTACATATGGATAATTAGGAACAGAACAGGAAAGAAATTCATTAGGATTTTATCCCTATTTATTTCTTTGCTTGTTAACAAAGAAACAAAACAAACTAAACTAAAACATGAAAGTTTTATGCAAGCCGTTTTACTAATCTAGTGAGATTGTTGCTGCTGTTTTCGTGCAATCAGAATATGGAATCGGGGCATAGTTCGTGACAACGCCACTTGCATATCATCGGACACATCAAGTCAATTTCTCCACTTTGATTTCAGGTTCAATAATGCAGAGAAACCTGTTTCACAGAGATACGTAGTTGTGAAGGGAACTAACACATTCATTGCCCTCTTCGCCAAGCTAGGGTAAGCTGCTATATGCTCACACCAAAACTGCTTAAAATCCAGCCCAGCCTTTCCGAAATCAGCTTTCTTTCTTTGATCTTCTTGGAACTCTATCAAATCATCCTTCACTAAATCGTTGTCACTCATCGTAGAAATATCAAACGAGAAAGGGTTCTGGATCCAAACGGATTCCGTGCTAAGATCATCAATATCTGAGAAGTAGCCCTCAAAATTGGTACTTAGGACTTTCAAATGGTCCTTGACTTCTTGAAGTATTTCCCCAGGCAATGCCTTTTCATCTTCTCCATCAAGAAGGATATCGCCAAGGCTTGGAAAGTTCACCATGTTTCCACTTTCAACACGGCGACTCCAAATAGGTAATATCTTCGTGAATGCCACTAACTTTCCCCTGGCTTGAATAATGTCCACATCCCTTCCCTGCATCGACATGTTCAAATCATTGAGGTGACCGAATATATCGGCCAAATATCCCAGGCTAACAATAAAATGCTCATCTTCAAAACTGTTCGCAAGAGGGGATTGTTGATGCCTGAGGAATTCGAGAATTTCTTCCCGAAGTTCCACTACACGTGCGAAAACACGACCACAAGATAGCCAACGTACCTCTGTGTGGTGCAGTAAAACACAATGTTCCGCCCAAATCTCATCACAGAATTTTTGAAATAGTCGATGATTTAATACCCGTCCACGAATAAAGTTGACTGTCTGCACGACTATTACCATTTATTATATATTTAAAGTTGGTATTTCATTGAATTTATTACAATTTATTATTATTATTTATTACGAGTCCCATACCCCCAGATTTTGGTCCCCATACCCCCAAGGGGTATGGATACCCCAGGTTAAGAACCCCAGGCCTAGAGGTATGCACACTTGCTTCTTAGCTGTCTGGCCTCCGTTCAAATCTCGGGCCAGCTATAAACTGTCATTCCGGTGCTTCACAGGCAGGGTGATTCAGCAACGTGTGTGCCTAGGATGTCCCTAGGATGGACGTTTAATACCATGGGCATGGTGTCCTTCACAAAGAGTCGGTGAGCTATCGCCAGCACCCTGAACAGCGTCTAACTTACTCCCCTGACTAATGTTGGGAAGGCAATAGCAAACCATCCAGTATACCCCTTGCTAAGAAACTGCTTCGGCAGCACCGACCTTCTGCAACAGAGTATCTATGGTACATCAGATCAGAGAATCTTTGCATGCAAAATAGTCAAAAGGAATATGATGAGAATAAATGATCAAAAATTAGTCCCGAGAGCGTTTCCACAAATAACATGAGAGGGTTGCTGGAGTTGTTAAGGTTGCTGTTATTTCTGTTGTCGTTATTATCCTTATGAATAACGAAAAATAAAAATACCTGCTGTATCGACTCTTTTTCTTCCCAATCTTCAAGTACAAATTGGGAACCATTTAGGTAAATTGGAGACCTGTTACAATGACAATATTTGTCTTGCAAGGAAAGCAAATTTGCTTTTGCAAAGTCTGTTTAACCCAGGAGTTAATGGACTGCAGGACGAAGAAGAGTCTCAACAGGAAAGGGATTTCTGCATGAATGAAACTAAGCCGTTAATAAATACCATGTCATTAAAACATTCGTTGGTATTATGCCCCAAAAAAACAAAGTGAATTTGTACGGTCATTTGTAACAGTGTTTTGATATGCTGCAAACATCATTACCTCCAAGTATTTACTCAAACAATCTCCTGTATATTTGCTTAATTGCTGTTGTTCATTGAAAAAATTTCAGGTAATTATACATGGCACACTCCAGGTAAAAAAAGACGAATCTATTGTGACGTTTAACCAAAACAAACTATGCAATTATTTTGCTTAATTTGTAATTGCAGTGGCTAATTAGACGCAGCCAAACGTTTTCTGCATATTTTGATATGCCCTTCGGGAAGGAGGGGATGGCGAGTGTTGCCAGCTAGTACACCTGGTGCTGGACTGGATGAGAGGGTGGAATGTTATCGATAACCTGGTGTTTGACTCGAACGCTTGAATAACTTATGCAAAAGCTTATTGGGTATCTGTTCTCGATATCATGGTATATATGATTGCCTGATAGAGTGCAATGCTTTTCCTATCCATGTGTCTGACTGGCTAAGATGGCGTAAATCAGAGAGACCAATCAAAAATCATAATTGTACATTATTGGCTGGCAGGATAACCAGCCTTTAGATGTACTAGTGGGGTCACCCGTGGGAATCCCACGGGCATGGAGGTGTATCGTTGCGATCGGTGCAGCCGTTTTTGCGGTACCCAGGACAATAACGTCAGGTGGGGGTCCAAACCTGAAAATGCTGGAGACCAAAGCTGAAATTGGAAAAACTAAATAGCCTATTTTACTCCTGGAGATCCCAGGATTACCCACCCAAAATATCGTTGCGATCGGTTCAGCCGATTTTGCGGTACCTTCGAACGGATGGACAGACAGACGGACGGTCAGACGGACGGACATTTGGTGAATTATAGTAAGATTTAACATTGTTCATCATAACTTGACTAAGGTTTGTTTGATCGGAAAGAAATTGTCCTCTCCAGATAGCCTATATATAGCAAGGCACATTTACACCTACTTTACATCATAGCCCTCCGAGTTAAAGGTAAAGGTCAAATGGCGGTCTGAATTTCTTTTTTTTTGTCATCCCTCAATTTTGCCAATGCGGAATCTCAGACCGCTCAGCCCCATAAGATGTCCTTGCATCATAATGGTGTACCTGCACTGAACTTTTTTTTTTTTAAAGAAATAATTTTCCCTTGATTTTCTTGATGCTGAGTTTTATGGGTGGATTGTAGATGGGGACACCCTCTCTTAATTTGCACACTATCCCTAAATGTTGATGGTCAAGGTCGTCTGGCGGTCCAAAAGAAAAGTGACCATCGTTGGATAATAAGGAGGCTTACCCTTTGGCGATCGCTTTGTCATCGCAAATATCTAGTTTACCATTTGAGGTTTTGTCATAAAATTTAAACAAACCTTTATTATGAGAATATGGAGAATATTGTTGCGGTTTTGAGAACCCACACAGATAACATCATTAAAGGTTAAAGGTTGCACCCCATAGATAGGCCACAAGCAACACGTAGGTCACCATAGGACGTCAGTTATTTCATAGTCTGTGTTTAGATAAGGCCATTTTCCAATAGTTGCATCTGCGTTGCGTCAATCAAATAAGAGGATGCCCTTCCGTTCATTTTGGCAGCCTCCCTTCCAAGCGACGCCATTAAGCGCTAGCCAGTCTGTACTCGCCCTCGTCCTTTAGGTTGCCAGCAGCGTTCGCCACCTAGCTGGGCTTCCACCCAAACCAGCCCAGAAAACCATGAGGTAAGGCCCGAAAAGGGGGCGGAGCACCAGGATGAAGGTGCGGCCACGTCAACCAGCCATCAAGGCGGGGCCAGTAAGCCATAACCAGCGAACCAGGGCTGGAGTGGGATCGCCTGACAGGCGTGGCTTTGGGGCTTCGAGAGCGTTCGCTGGCTTGGGCTATAAAAGCGCGAACACAAAGCCCTTGAAGAGGACTTATGCAGCGGCGCTCGTTGAACAGGACTGCTGCGATTTGGAGGACTTGGAAGGACTTATGCAGCGGCGCTCGTTGAACAGGACTGTGCGCAGAAGACTTATCGTGGTTGGAAGGACTTGTTGGGAGGTTGGCTTGTGATAAGAACTTACGGAGCAGCGCTCATTACCGAAGACTGAAGCCAAGCAATGGTATTACAAAGGGTGCGCTGTGGCAACCCGCTGCACTAAGGGCGAGCACGCGGCACGCATTGCCAAGAACTGCAGCGTGCAGGACATTGGGGAGGGGCGCTTGGGGCGAGTAAGACCGGTAGCGCCAGTACAAAAGCGCCGGTACACGAATTACGTACGCCGATAGCCCAAGTTTACCTTCCCCCGTCATTATAATTGTCCGCTCGCGTTACACTACATGGAGAGCTGCCTGCCGGGTTTCATCTGTTGGACCGGAGCCTGACCGGAGCCGGACTGGAGCCTGGACACCATCGCCGGACCTTCCACCCTACCATCTGCATCCCCGTGTGAGTCTGGAGTCTGAGACCGAATCTGAGAGCGATCGGGCCCGTGTCCAGGGAATAGAGTAAGACTGTTTAAGACTGCCCTGTGTACTTTTCCTTCCTCTTTCTTTCTTGTACATTCTTTCTTTTCCTCTTCTTATTTGTACATAATTAATAAACCAATCTGTTCTTCCTATTTTCCCGGTTTCCTCTTATTCCGATCGTCCTAGTCTTTTCTCCATTGGGTAAACGCGGCACGATTCGGAACCGCTATAATCGGGTTAGCCATTGTTAACAGCTCGGATCGCGGATCACTATCCACTCGGCGTTTCCACCTGATATCCGTGATTCGAGCGGGAGTTATTCCCTGGCTTCACGGTCGGTGGTAGTACTTAGGTAATAGGACTACAACTCGACCAACAACCCTATTTACCAGCGACCAGAAGGAACGTTATAACCGCCAGGGTCGTGTCGGCCAGATAAGAGACAAGGGGATTAACCCCCTCTTAATAAGGGGAGAGCCGATGTCGGAGATCCGCAACAATATTAATTAATAATTGGGTCAAAATGTTAAAGGGCAAAGTCATAGTCCAAAAAGCCCTTAATTAGCCCGTTCGCAGCACTGCACAGCCGAAACGGCCGGGTTTTGTTATCACTTCTGCGTTTCTTTATTTTGTCCTGTTGCATTTTGAGATGCTTTCCAATTTATCATTTGAGATTTTATCATCAAATCTTGAACAAAACTCGATGAGAATACGGAGCATATTAATGAATAACATTTACATTTTTTCCAAGCTGTTGTTTTCATCAAGTTTAGTTGCAGTACGTACGCCCGGCTTTGCATTTTGGGATGCTTTCTTGTTTTATTTTGCGTTCTACATGGATAGCTATATGGGACATCGAGTTCCTCAAATCCTTTGGACTGACATGTACAGTCACGTGAAAAAGTAAGTACACCCCATGTAAAGTTTTGACTTTTTCAACATATTTCAACATACAGCTATTTGATCTTCATTTCAAAAATATTGACAGATAAAGGTGATATAATATAACAAATATCATGAAACAGTTACATTTTGTAGTCCATTGTATAATTTAAATAAACATAAATGCAAATTTCGCATGTGGAAAAAGTAAGTACACCCTTGGCTCTAATAGGTGGTATTGCCCCCTTTGGCAGAAACAACCTCAAGTAGGCGTTTCTTATAACTGTCTACCAGTCTCTGACATCGACTGGGAGAAATTTTTTCCCACTCCACCATGCAGAATTCTTTCAGCTGTGCGATGTTTGAGGGGTTTCTTGTATGCACAGCTCGTTTCAAATCCCCCCACAACATCTCGATGGGATTTAGATCTGGGCTTTGACTTGGCCATTCCAGAACCCTCCATTTCTTTCTTTTCAGCCATTCCTTGGTGGATTTACTGGTATGTTTAGGGTCATTGTCATGTTGCAAGGTCCACCCTCAGTTGAGCTTCAACTCTCCGACAGATGGCCTCACATTATCCTCAAGCACCCTCTGGTGCAATGAAGAATTCATAGTGGATTCTATGATGGTGAGCTGCCCAGGCACTGATGCAGGAAAGCTGCCCCAAACCATAATATTTCCACCACCATGCTTTACAGTTGGTATCAGGTTCTTCTGGTCAAATGCTGTCTTTGGTTTTCGCCAAACATGTCTTCTGGTACTGTGGCCAAATAGCTCCACCTTTGACTCATCTGTCCAGAGCACATTGTTCCAGAAGTGCTGGTCTTTGCCTCGGTGTTCATTGGCAAACTTTAGTCTTGCCCTGATGTTCTTTCTGGTTAGAAAAGGTTTCCTCCTGGCACACCTCCCATGTAGATCAAATTTGTGCAGCCTCTTTCTAATGGTAGACTCGTGCACTTTGACATCAACAGTGGCAAGAGCTACCTGTAGGTCCCGTGATGACATTTTGGGGTTCTTAGAGACTTCTTTCAGCATCTTGCGGTCTGCTCTCGGGCTGAACTTGCTGGGGCGGCCTGGCCTGAACAAGTTGGCAGTTGTTTGGAATCTTCTCCACTTGTAGATGATCTTCCGGACAGTCGAATGATTGATTTCAAATTGTTTGGAGATCTTTTAAAATCCCTTCCCAGACTTGTAGGCATCTATAACCTTCTTTCTGAAGGCCTCAGAGAGCTCTTCTGATCTAGGCATGGTGATGCCACACACTTCAACAACAAAGAGCAAACCAAACGAAATGTCTGAGGTTTAAATAAGACAGGTTCCTCCAAGGTCCTCTCTAACGATGTTCTAATCATTTGCACCTGAGCTGGTGCACCTGATTCTAATTTTAGGTATTTGAAGTAGTGATAAATGTAGGGGTGTACTTCCTTTTTCCACATGCGAAATTTGCATTTATGTTTATTTAAATTATACAATGGACTACAAAATGTAAATGTTTCATGATATTTGTTATATTATATCATCTTTATCTATCAATATTGTTGAAATGAAGATCAAATAACTGTATGTTGAAATATGTTGAAAAAGTCAAAACTTTACATGGGGTGTACTTACTTTTTCATGTGACTGTAGTTGCCATGCTGATAATGGATATGAGTGGTGAATGCCGAGGAGTTACACATCTTAGAAAATGACTTTGCAGTGTGCAGGTGATTGAAGACGTTACAAAGAAGATGATTGGCTACAACCTGGTTACGAAGCAGACACCGAAGGAGGGAGTCAAAGTGAAGAAGGTGAGCTGTGTGCATGGCTGTGCGATGTATTCTTTATTTTCAAGTTGTATACCTCTGTAATTTTAAATGAGATGGCTTGCACATTGGACTCCATAAAAATGACCGCTCTTGTGTGCTGTTTGCATTATATGGTACAATAGTTACAAGGAAGAACCCTTCTTGCAAATAAACTATTATGTTGTTGTTTATTTGACATGGTTATTAGCCCGTTGCTCCACACAGCGGGAGACGGGTTTTTGCAATTGCTTCAGTCTCTGTCTGTCCGTCTGTCCAGGCCTCAACTTTTTTTCCATTTGAGCTTTTGGCATCAAATTTTCAACAAACCTTTCTTATGCGAATATGGAGAAAATAATTAAAAGACGGGTCGAAATATCAAAAGGCAAAGTCTTGGTGTATATTTTACATGTATATCTTTTTAAATACATTCTGCTGATTTTGATGCACCTATGCCTCTAATCCTTCCCATGCTTTTTACTGTATATATCCTCCTTTCGTTTATCCTGCCTTATGGTCGTGTTATTTTATAATGAAATTTGTTTGCGTTCCTTGTCATTCCTTGGAATGTGCAGATGAGGGGCCGTTCAAGTGCACTTTCTTTTTTTAAATTTTAATGTCGCATGTAAAATATGAATAGTTACCATTTTGGAATTAGCCTTTTTGACTTGCAGTGATCAAATCCATTTGTGAACTGATCTGTCCTTTGTTATATATAATGTCCCTTCTTAAGCATGTGAATTAGTATGCCATTTAATTATATTACAGTGTACTATTTTGCTGCCATGAATTTTTTTCTCTATGTTTCAATGTTTATGATCGGTTGAATAAACCATTTTCTACTACTACTACGACTACTACTACTACTACTACTACTACTACTACTACTACTACCACTACCACCACCACCACCACCACATTATGTAATGGCTTCCGTGTTTCTTTATTTAACACTAGAGGGGCTGCCTGGGGGATGGGGAGAAGTGTAACCCAGCGCTGCCCGCTGGGTGAGCTTTTCCCGGTGGTGGTTTCGGAAGGTGTTGGACGTTGAAAAGCTATGGAGTTATTGGCCTCATGGTGGTTACCTTATTCCTGCGGGTTACCTTATTCCTGCGGGCGGGCGGCACCACTGCCTGACCCCACATCCCAATATACACTTTATATCGGCCATTGGTGGCCTCAAAATGGATGTCAAGGCCAACATGTGATCGCTTAAAACCTTGCCTAGATTCTCAAGTACGAAACGTTGGGGCCTCTCAGTGCTATAGTTCAGCCATGAAAGAGTAACATGCAAATGAACAAATAAACAAACAAACACTTAAAAATATTTACAAGATTTCAACGTTTTCAATGCGCAACATGTGCGGGAGCGAAATGGCCACATTTAATTGTTTGATGTCAGTTTCTTGATTTTCAGAAATACAAACACCCATTCATCCAGAGAATAGGCTTGTGGAGGAGGGGTGCCCATGACCGGACCTTCTGTATCCCCAGCACCTGTGCAACATTTGATGGAGATTGGCGCAACGAGTTTTTTTCTATGTTTTTTTGGATGTACACACAGACATATGGAGAATTGCCTTGCTGGGGGAGATTTTTTTTGTACCCACGACGTGACCCTGGGTACATATGCAAAATTTTGTGTGGATTGGCCCAACCGTACAGGTTGAAATCACAAAGGGGCTTCCCACCCTCACGGAAGCAGCAGTGGGGATGGGGTTGGGGAGGGAGGCTGGGGGTAGTTGTTGCCAGATTCTGAAATACCTACACCCAAAATTTGGGGTCTCTAGGTGCCAAGGTTTGGCCGTGAAACAATAACATACACGCAAACGAACACACACTTGAAAATATTTACAACACCGAGTGTCTGTCCAGTCCATAACATTTTATGAGAACATGAAGAACACAAGTTAATAAAATTTACAATTTTTTTAACTGTCGTTTTTGTCAAGTTTAGTTTGAGTACAAAGTAGATGGGCTTTGTATTTCGAGATGTTTTCTAGTTTTTTTTTTTTTTTTTTTTTTTTGTATGCAGAATCGAGGCTCGTGAAACCTAACATTTATCACACAAACAAATCAGACAGACAAACAAACATAGTATATAAAAAGGGGAGCAGTAGACAAGATGGGGAGAGAAGGGGAAGCACATAAACACAACATTTGAGAGCAGGGACATCGGGAATGTGTGGGAGGGAGAGGGCTTGAGCGGAGGTGGCGTGGGAAGGTGTGTGGGGGGTGGGAGAAGTATAAAACACAAGGACACCAAGAACTTCCAGGAAAGAAGTTGGTATTTCAAAAAAGTGGATTTGGGGTTAAATTAGCAGGGGTAGAAAAGATCAAGGTTTTGGATGGTGGAAGATAAGAGATGGTGGTGAACAGCTGTTTTAAAGACCTGGAGGGAGGAGTGGGATTGAAGAGAGTGAGGGAGTTTGTTCCAGAGGCGGGAGAAAAGAGGAATGAAGGAGTGAAGGTGAGCAGAGAGTCTTGATTTTGGCAGTTTAACCATAAGAGGGTTGCAGGCAGATCTTGTGCGACCTGCAGGAATATTTGGGGGACAGAGCCCAGAGAGAGCTGTGGGAGCAAGGCCGGAGAGGAGTCGGTAGAAGACAGAAAGACCACCAACCTGCCTGCGGTGGGTACGTGAATGGCCCTCGGAGGTAGCTTCATCGCTGGAGATTCCAATGATTCTGAACGCTTTGGTTTCAACAGAGTGAAGACGAGTCTGATAATAATATAGTCTAAATAAAGAAAATTAACTAAACATAGTAATATAGATAATATAGATTATAGATATATATCTAATATATTATATCTAATATATAATATATTATTTAAATATAGATAATAAGCTAAATAAATAAACTAAATATAGTCTGATAATAATCAGAGTAATAGTTGTTTATTGGGAAGGACAATTTGCGCTGGCACTCTTTTACTATGACAAAAGCATAGTTAAGGTGCGACATGTAAACCTAAATAAAGCTTCCTTTATTGTCTGGCGTTTCAAAGTAGGTAAGATGGTTTAATGCAGTCAAGGAACAAATACACTTGTTTTAAGGTTTGAATATTCTGCCGGTTGTTATTATCTCTGCCACCGAAGGTTGATGGAGGTTATGTTTTCACGGCTGTATGTTTGTCTGCCTGTGAGCAGGATATCTCGAAAAGTTGTGGACAGATTCGGACGAAGCTTCGTGGACAGGTTGGATGTGTGACAAGGACTAATCGATTCGATTTTGGTGATCTGAATATGGAGTTGGATACGAGAATTATTTAAAATTTTAAAGCGATTATTCACCATTGAGTAACAAAAAAAAAACCCACCTTTAGAGGCCATTTTTCCCCGCAAAGCGGGGGTTGGCCTTTTTCGGGAACCGTGGTTGTTGTTGTTTTTCGGTCCCCTATTTGAAGCAATGTTTTACGGCCGGATGCCCTTCCTGACGCCAACCCTTTTTGCCGCCTTTAACGACAAACAGGGAATTACCAGTGAACTGGTACTCAATTAGCCGACCTCGGAAGGATGACAGGCTGAGTCAACCCCCCTGGCGTTAATTCAGCGATCGACCGGGATTCGAACCCAGGATCCTTGGATCCTAAGCCGGCACCCTAGCCGCTAGCCCAACACCAGGGATTCACCATTGAGTAAAACCACCGTTTAGATGGTTTTACTCAATGGTGAATCCCTGGTGTTGGGCTAGCGGCTAGGGTGCCGGCTTAGGATCCAAGGATCCTGGGTTCGAATCCCGGTCGATCGCTGAATTAACGCCAGGGGGGTTGACTCAGCCTGTCATCCTTCCGAGGTCGGCTAATTGAGTACCAGTTCACTGGTAATTCCCTGTTTGTCGTTAAAGGCGGCAAAAAGGGTTGGCGTCAGGAAGGGCATCCGGCCGTAAAACATTGCTTCAAATAGGGGACCGAAAAACAACAACAACCACGGTTCCCGAAAAAGGCCAACCCCCGCTTTGCGGGGAAAATTCACCATTGAGTGATAGGACCAAAACAATATAAAGCAGGATGTCTCAAGAATTTTTTTTTTTTTGTATACAAGATCGAGGCTCGTGTAAGAGCTAACTTTAATCACAAAAAAAAAAAAAACGGACCCACAAAACATACAATGAAGGCAGCGGGAGACGAGATGGGGGGAGAGAGGGAAGCACACAAGTACAACAGCAGAGAACAGCGTATTTTTTAAAGCGTATTTTTAGCGTATTTGTTTGTGATGGATTTGGTGCCTTATTCTCCTCCAAAGTAGTTGCATGATGCTTCGTTCTCTAGTTCCTGTATTGTTGAATTTAGGTCGATTTTTATGTTGGCCGTTTTTATTGGGCTACTTTATACGAATGAGCAATTGGCACATTTATCTCGACCAAATTATATTTGTCGGTGGAGTATCGGCAGAGTATCATTTCACTAATTTCAGTTTTTTATGCCAATTTATCGTCAGTTGGTGCGAATAGCTTTAAATCATGAATGTGCAATAGATATGTCACCTTTCTATTCTCCTCGGGTGCTCTCTCATTGGATGTTAGCGTGCATCCATGTCGTATGGTATTTTGATAAATTTCTGCATCCATGTGCATCATTTGCATAATAGGGTGGGTGCATCCATGTCCAACGAATCCCTGGTATTTTGATCTTTCCTTTGGAGTTCTGTAATATCATTGTGATATTTCAAAACTCCATTGCTTTCTCAGTGTGGTTATTTTGGGGTTGATCTTTTACAATTGCATGCATTTTCGCATCAATGAATATTGAACACTATCAAAAGCGTTTTTGGTACTCTATCCAAGCTGTGGACACTTTGGTTCTTCCTGTTTTACAGTTTTTGAGTATGGCCTTTTTTTTTTGTATACAAGGTCGAGGCTCATGAAAGAGCTAACATTAATCACACAAAAAACCGACACATAAAACATACAATAAAGGGAGCGGGAGACAAGATGGGGAGAGAGAGGGAAGCACACAAGTACAACAGTAGAGAACAGGGACATCACGGGATTCCAATGATTCTGAAAGCTTTCGTTTCAACAGCATGAAGCCAAGCTCGTTGTGAGGCAAGAGCACCAGCGCAGAGGGGAGAGCAGTATTCCATTGAGCTGTGGATGAAAGCCTTGTATGTGGTGAGGAGCTCAGCTGTGCCAAGGAAGGACTTCACACGACGGAGGATGCCCAGTCGGCGACTGGCTTTGGAGGCCAGCTTGGAAATGTGGTTTTCCCAGGAAAGATCATGGCAGATAGGGAGACCCAAAAGCTTGAGCGACAGAACTTCTTGGATAGGATTGTTCAGAAAGTAGATGGGAGGGTTGTCCAGTCGGTCTTTTCAGAGAGACATAGTAAGAGTGTGAGATTTGTCAGGATTGAAAGACATGTTCCACTTGTTTTTGACCAGTCTGTGATTTTGTCCAGGTCTGCAGAGAGTGAGGAGGCTTCAGCCTACTGATCTGAGGGATGAGGAATGGAGCAGCAGAGAGTGGAGTCATCAGCAAAGAGATAGGATTTTCCAGGGAGTCGGAGAGATCATTGATGAAGACCAGAAAAAGCACAGGGCCCAGAACACTGCCTTGGGGAACTCCAGCCTGAACAGGAAGGGTAGATGAGAGAAATCCATTCAGGGCTACACGATGACTCCGACCATAGAGGAAGCAAGCCATGCGTGGAGATTTCCATGGATACCATAGGAGGAGAGTTTGGTGAGCAGAGCTGTGTGCCAGACCGTATCGAAGGCACGTGATATGTCAAGGGAGACAGCTCTGATTTCCTGTTTGACATTGAGGACCTCCATCCATTGTTGAGACAACAGAAGCAGCATGTCCAGAGTCGAATGACCTGGTCTGAATCCATATTGATGATTGGAGATCAAGCCATTGGAGAAGAGGAAGGATTTGATATCCGAAGCAATGATGGATTCCATGACTTTGCTGATAATTGGGAGCAGGCTGATTGGTCTGTAGTTGCAAGGACCTGTTTTGCACATTTTTTGTGTAAAGCGGTGATGTTGGCTGATTTTCAAGCTGATGGCAGATGACTTTGAGCAAAAGAGAGGGTGAAAAGAACAGAGAGAGGGTGTGAAAGAACGGCAGAGCAGGATTTTAGGACCTGTGGGCTGATGCCGTCTGGTCCAGTTGCAGAATGAGAGTTGAGGTTTGACAGTAACTTCTCCACCTTGTCAGGAGAGAGGGAATGCACGGATTCGGACAAAACTCGGCGGATGAGTCGGGTCGGTGACAATAACAAGCCGATTAGATTTTGGTGTGTAGCAAGGACAATAAAATTATTGGTCCGGATGCCGATTCGGCTTACCAGTGGTACACAAAATGTAAACAATTCAGCCTGGCAGAGATATGCATTCTACCGTGTGCCGTTCTCGTTTATTTTGCTTTTCTGTGTTTGTTATTGTGTTACTTTGCCTTCTCTTACAATAATGTCATGTTGGAAGTTGAATTGAGGTGAGGGAAGGGAGTTGGGTGTGGGGTTATTCATTCTCTCTCTTTCCCTCTCTATCTGTGTGTCAGTGAATCTCGCTCATGCCAACGCCATGACAACCAACCCCTCATGCCAATGCCAGTTTCTTTTTATGATTTATGGAGGTGAGGTAGTTAAAACATTCTGTGTTAGCATTTGATAGTTAGTATGGGGTAAGAAGGTGTGGGGTTGGTGGTAAGGAATGGTGAGGGGTCAATATGGTTGTGGGATTGTCAAGGTTAAGAGTCAGAGTCCAGCTCTCTCAGTTAAATTTGGCTTAGAGTGGTGGGTGTAAAGTTGGGCATTTGGGTCAAATTCCCTCAGTTAATATTGTATTTGTACTTGGTTAGTGAAGATTGAGGGTATGTGGCTGAGGGTTCTTTTGAAATATGTGTGCTGAATGTTGAGAGCAAGATTGAGAGGTGATGTAATTGGGGGAGGGTAATGTTGGATCATGTGGGGTGGATTAATGGTGGGAGGGGGAAGGGAATGTTGTTTGGTTTGGGGTATGCGTTGAACAGTGGGTGGGTAACGTTAATTGGTGTGGGGGTAAGGTTGGGTGCGGATGGGTTAATGGTGGGAGTAGTAAAGTTAGATGGTGTCTGTGGTAAGGTTGGGTCGGGGTTGGTTGATTGGGGTCAGGGTAATGTTGATTGGGGTGTGGGTGGATTGATGGTGGGAGTGGTAAAGTTGGATGATTTGGAGGTGGGTTGACGTTGGTAGGAATAATGTTGATTGGTGGGAGAGTATGGTTGTGTGGGGATGGATTGACAGTGGGAGGGGAAAAATTGGATGGTGTGGGTAAGATTTGGAAGTTCAAGGGTTGGTTGAGGTTGAAATTTGGATTGTATATTCAGTTCCCTCGCAGATGCGTTGGCACTTGCCAGGGACCTTTTTCTACAGAAAGCACAGTCTCACTGCCCACTCACCCATGGAGGTGTATTTTATCACCATTTTCATTTTTAACACTCGTGAAGGCAGAAATGGCCCATATAGATAGAAATGACATTGGCATCCTTCTTTTGTTTGAAACGTTTTTTTATAGCCTTTAAAGCTCGTGTAGGAGCTGTGGTATAAATCTCACACACATGCATTTAGCCATATCCACATGAGACACCACCAGACTTGACTTGCAGATAAACAGACGCTGAGCAAGGGGGAAGTGACGTCATTTCCCAGAGGACTCTGGCCACCAGCATCGTCATCTTTTATGACATCGCTTTTCTTTCCGCAATCAACAGGGCAATCAAGGAGGAATTTCCTCCTCCCCATGGATTCCAATCAATGGGATTTTTCACTGCTCTATCCTTGAACTGCCGATTGTCAAGCAAGGAAGCAGGAAGTACCATTTTAAAGTATTTGGTATAACTCGGCCGTGGTCTACTTTAAACCACCGACCTCTTAGATTCAGAGTGGACTCTAACCATTATGCTGTGGAGTCTGGTTCAATAGTCGGCTGAAACAGTTCACATTTTTTTTTTTTATCCAAGGCAATCGTCCCTCTTATGCACAATGTTCCAGTTCCTCTTTACACACTGATCAGGTAATCAAGTGACCAACTGATAGCTCACTTGGTAACCAAGGTTATTGATAACCAGCCAATGATGTGATTCCTACTTTTAAACAACACCAATTTGTAGGCATTCTCCACCTTTGAGCAATTGAAGAAAAATTTTTTTTCTCAAAAAGCAACGATTTTCCTCACAATCAAAAGCTATATGTGCATATATGCATCAGGAAGAAGATTATTGGTTTTTTCATTTTTATTTTTTGAATATACAGTACGTGTAAATATATATATATAATTTTATTTTTATATATATATATATATATATATATATATATATATATATATATATATATATTATATATTATATACGTTTACCAAATATTAAGTCTCGAGTGTCGAATGTCAATTTTGTCAATGCCATTTCTTTTTATTTTCTGATTTAAAAGGATATATTAAATTTTGAATCAAAAACAAAGGTTTTTGTAATATTAACAGTAAAATAAAGAATTGTGGTGACCAAATACTTTTGTCAATTTCAACTCATTTTTTCGAGAAAATTGTGAGTTGTTTGGAAAAAGTGCAAGGGTGCCAATATTTTTGGCCGTGTGTGTGTGTGTGTGTGTGTGTGTGTGTGTGTGTGTGTGTGTGTGTGTGTGTGTGTATGTATGTATATATGATATATGTATATATATATATATATATATATATATATATATATATATATATATATCTATATATATATATATATATATATATATATATATATATATATATATATATATATATATATATATATATATATATATATATATATATACATACATACACATACAGTCACGTGAAAAAGTAAGTACACCCCATGTAAAGTTTTGACTTCTTCAACATATTTCAACATACAGCTATTTGATCTTCATTTCAACAATATTGATAGATAAAGGTGATATAATATAACAAATATCATGAAACATTTACATTTTGTAGTCCATTGTATAATGTAAATAAACATAAATGGAAATTTCGCATGTGGAAAAAGTAAGTACACCCTTGGCTCTAATAGGTGGTATTGCCCCCTTTGGCAGAAACAACCTCAAGTAGGCGTTTCTTATAACTGTCTACCAGTCTCTGACATCGACTGGGAGAAATTTTTGCCCACTCCTCCATGCAGAATTCTTTCAGATGTGCGATGTTTGAGGGGTTTCTTGCATGCACACCTCATTTCAAATTCCCCCACAACATCTCGATGGGATTTAGATCCGGGCTTTGACTTGGCCATTCCAGAACCCTCCATTTCTTTCTTTTCAGCCTTTCCTTTGTGGATTTAATGATATGTTTAGGGTCATTGTCATGTTGCAAGGTCCACCTTCGGTTGAGCTTCAACTTTCCGACAGATGGCCTCACATTATCCTCAAGCACCCTCTGGTACAATGAAGAATTCATAGTGGATTCTATGATGGTGAGCTGCCCAGGCCCTGATGCAGCAAAGCTGCCCCAAACCATAATATTTCCACCACCATGCTTTACAGTTGGTATCAGGTTCTTGTGGTCAAATGCTGTCTTTGGTTTTCACCAAACATGTCTTCTGGTACTGTGGCCAAATAGCTCTACCTTTGACTCATCTGTCCAGACCACATTGTTCCAGAAGTGCTGGTGTTTGCCTGGGTGTTCATTGGCAAACTTTAGTCTTGCCCTGATGTTCTTTCTGGACAGCAAAGGTTTTGTCCTGACACCTCCCATTTAGATCAAATTTGTGCAGCCTCTTTCTAATGGTAGACTTGTGCACTTTGACATCAACAGTGGCAAGAGCTACCTGTAGGTCCTGTGATGACATTCTGGGGTTCTTAGAGACTTCTTTCAGCATCTTGCGGTCTGCTCTCGGGCTGAACTTGCTGGGGCGGCCTGGCCTGAACAAGTTGGCAGTTGTTTGGAATCTTCTCCACTTGTAGATGATCTTCCGGACAGTTGAATGATTGATTTCAAATTGTTTGGAGATCTTTTAAAATCCCTTCCCAGACTCGTAGGCATCTATAACCTTCTTTCTGAAGGCCTCGGAGAGCTCTTTTGATCTAGGCATGGTGACGCCGCACACTTCAACAACAAAGAGCAAACCAAACTAAATGTCTGAGGACTAAATTATACAGGTTCCTCCAAGATCCTCTCAAACGATGTTCTAATCATTTGCACCTGAGCTGGTGCACCTGATTCTAATTTTAGGTATTTGAAGTAGTGATAAATATAGGGGTGTACTTACTTTTTCCACATGCGAAATTTGCATTTATGTTTATTTAAATTATACAATGGACTACAAAATGTAAATGTTTCATGATATTTGTTATATTATATCACCTTTATCTATCAATATTGTTGAAATGAAGATCAAATAGCTGTATGTTGAAATATGTTGAAAAAGTCAAAACTTTACATGGGGTGTACTTACTTTTTCACGTGACTGTATATTGTTGCGGATCTCTCAAAGCCCATCGACGTACAGAGGGAGGGTTAAACCCCTTTCCCCCCTCGGGTCTTAGAGTCCACGAGGCCGAGTCGCAACTCCCGTAGTGAGCGTGCGGAAGGGTATCGGGTCGAGTCCGCACGTACCTTCGGTACCCACGCCGCCACGAGAACGGGGACTGGACCTCGCACAAGCCACGCTAATCGGATACGCCGAGCGGTTCGCGTGTCACGTGACTTGTGCCGTTACTTTTATTGAACCCAATTGAGCGGTTTTATTCGTGCGATGCTAGGCCAATAGTGAAATGACGGGAACGATCAAATCGAAGAAAGAACACGGGTTTATTTACAACTATACAAGGATCAGGATAAAGAGAAGGGACACAGAGCAGATGCTTAATCAGTCTTAACTTATCGCCCAGACAAGGGCCCACTCACTCATGCAGGGAAAAGGAGGAAGGACAGTTCGTGCTCCAAACTCGCCTTGGCGCCGGTCGCTCCCGGACAGTTCGCCGGGCGTGGCCCTCGAATGTTCGCGGCACGTGTGCTGGGAGCGCAGGCAGGGAGATCGTGCGTCTGTGGCTCCGGAATGGATCGTCCTCACGCAGCGCGTTATTCACAGGCAGCAGCAGAGCGCAGGACACAGGGAGAGTTCGTGTACAGAGAGGGCTTATAACAAGCAACAGAATTCACTCGTGGCCACAATGTCTCTTTCTCACTGCGCTCACAACGCTCTCAAACCACGAACTCGGGCACTCTCTCTCACTGACTCACAACGCTCTCTGATCTCCGACTCTGTCTGAGGCAGGGGGCCCAGGGCAGGGTTTTATGACCCAGCCCCAGAGTCTTACCCGAATGTTCCAAGCCCCTCCTCTCGCTGCCGTTGTGAGGCACTCCCCTTGAGCTCCGATTGGCTGCTCGCCGCTTACCGGCCTCTCCCCTGCAGATCCTCCCTTCGGCCTTGCCAGACTTGTTCCCTGCCTAGCACGTGGCATTTCAGCTCAAAGAACACCTAACTCACTGGCCTGCTCAACGCAAACTAACACAGGAAAGGAGACTACGCTTACATTTACTAAGAAATAACTGAACTAAAGCGAGGCTACATGTTGTGATGCAACTACCTACGAGGGGGGGTCATTCTTTATTCACAAAACCGCAACAATATATATATATATATATATATATATATATATATATATATATATATATATATATATATATATATATATATATATATATATGTATATATATATATATATATATGTATATATATATATATATATATATATATATATATATATATATATATATATATATATATATATATATATATATATATATATATATATATATATATGTATATATATATATATATATATATATATATATATATGTATATATATATATATATGTATATATATATATATGTATATATTTGAGATATATATTTGTATATATATATATATATATGTATATATATATATATATATATATATATATATATATATATATATATATATATATATATATATATATATATATATATATATATATATATATATATTATCAGTTATCACACATAGTCGTTGTATATATACACCGCACATAGTCGTTGATTATTATCCCCGCCGATCGCACCGCACCCCCTGGTTTTGGTTTGCACTGGCAGGAACGATGGTCTGTGTGGCAGACAGGCTGTTGGTTCCTTGCAGGTTATGCGGTTTTTACCGTGTGAGACATAATCCGTGGCTGGTGCTCACCATTAAAGCTAGGAGGTGCCTTGATCAACTTAATAGACGAGTTTGGTCCTCATTGGTTAGATTTTTTGCAGTATGCCGTCCTGACGAGGGGCGGTAGACCTGCATGCAAATCGGACCTGGCAGGAGTAATGCTCTGCTGGTGGATTAAGGGGTCTTACTCCTATTAAGAGGAGTGGTCCCAATTGTATGACCATGCATTGTGGCCCTCCGGGGGCATGATGCATGCGTTTGAATGACCATGTGCTTCCCCCTTGGGGTTGAGGCGCATGTGTAATGTTATTGGGACAGCCTTGTTGACGTTGTGCCTTGGCCATGGGGTCAAGGTGCATGTCCAAGGCTGTTCAAATGTTTGACTTTTTACCTTTTTCACAAGCAAAAAAGGCAGGCCTTTCCTGTGGCCCCAAAACAGGTTAATAAGCCCGAAATCTGGATTGGCGGCTCTGCTTGATGTTTAGCCAATGGGGACCAAAGAATAAATCTCTGTCTGTTGACAGAGTGGCCGGGCTGAGGCCTCCGGGACGGAGGTGACGCTTTGGTCTAGGACTTCGGTCCACAGGAGATCGGGACAGCGCTCGTCACGCTGTTATGTCGTTGATTATATATATATATATATATATATATATATATATATATATATATATATATATATATATATATATATATATATATATATATATATATTTAACTGTGAGAAATAGTAGAAACTCCACAGTACGAGCAGGGCGTGTCATTTGCATTAAATAAATAATCGGGAGATTAAATCAGACGCGGACGTAGCTTCAGGAGGGTCGATCTTTAATTTTCGACAAGCTTTCGACCAACAAAGGTCTTCTTCTTAGTCTCCAGAAACAACAGGCATGTATATCAGACAAGTATGTTCAGTGATATGTGTGTAAGATGTGTGATATGTGTAGAAGATGCATATAAAAAGGAAGAGCCACGCTAAAGCTCACTCACCGTCCCCAAGTTCAGCGGAAGTCGTTGACCTATATATATATATATATATATATATATATATATATATATATATATATATATATATATATATATATATATATATATATATATATATATATATATATATATATATTGTTGCGGATATGAGGACTGTATATTTTTTTGATTGTGTGAATTATTATTATTGTTTATTCTGCGCCTCCTGCCTCCGGAGCTGTGTAAAGGTCAAAGGGCATCCCATAATTAGTCCATAAAGCATCCACACCACAGCCAATCATAGAATACCCCTGTTCAATAGTTATATCTTATTCTGTGTTTTAGGGTAAGGCTGTGTCTCCCATTAATAGAAGTACTCCATTGCACCAAGTGAAAGAGATAGATTCCCTTCATTCCCATTCCCAAAACCTCCATTCCCCCTTTTCGTCGATTAGAAACTACCTCCGCTCCAATTACCGCCATTGACCACGAGGCAGGGTCGGAGAAGAAAGGCGTGTCTCCACCTCGTCATAGAGGGGAGGAGTGAGCCAGCCCCACTCGACCAACCATGAGCCAGGGGTTTGGCTAGAGAGGGCGGAGGAAGAGCGATCGGGGAGGTTCGCAAAGGTTGAGGGGCGGGGCATATATAACCCAAGGCAGGGCGTGTCCAAAAGAGATGAGCTTTTACCGGCAGACGGAGAGGAGCTTTTACCGGCAGACGAAAGGGAGCCCAAGCCGTTGAGACGAGAGGAGGTCCAAGGCAGATGAGCTTTTACCGGCAGACGAAAGGGAGCCCAAGCCGTTGAGACGAGAGGAGGTCCAAGGGAGATGAGCTTTTACAGAGGAGAGACGAGTACAAAGGAAAGAGCTGGGTCGTCAGAGCAAGAGCGCGTAGAGAGGTCCATGACAAGAGCTGAGTTGGTCGTCAGGGGTGGTCAGTGGTTGCGTTCAGTGGTTGCGTTCAGTGGTTGCGTTCAGTGGTTGCGTTGGAGAAAGAGTGGTTGGACAAACAAAAGAGAGAGGAGAGAACCCGTCACGCCAGACCCCCCACCAGCGCGTCGGCTCTGACCGTGATCCGACCCGTGATCCGACCCGTGATCCCGCGCACACGACAGGATCGGGCATCAGCGGCCGTCGAGGTCCAGCCCGACGTCCCGTGCGGGATCAAGCTCCAGCCAGCTCCGTGCCGTCCTCCCCCTCCAGCCACACACTTCCTTCCAGCCAATCCACTCTGCAATTCCCCGTGTGAGTCGTCTTTGTTTGTTCTGTCCTGGGTAGGTAATTAAGCTTGTATAAGGAATTCACTGTGTCACCTGCGTCTCATGTCCCTGTACATAATCGTGACTGCTCCTTCTTGATTATATGTGTAAATAATAAATCCCATTACTCTTCTGTCCGTCTTCTCGTCTTATTCCTTTTCCTCTTTGCATTCGGTCGCTTTAGAGTTTTCCAGATTGGGCAGCTGCGGTGCGATACGGCTAAAGTTTGGGGTGAATCGGGTGAGTTGGGGAAGAATCGGGGGAACTGTTAGGTCGCGGTCATACACCACCGCTCGGTCAAAATAACATCTTAACCGCGACAGTAACAATATATATTATATATATATATATATATATATATATATATATATATATATATATATATATATATATATATATATATATATATATATATATATATATATACTTGTATATATATTATGTATATATTTTGTGCACATAGTCGAGGCTCGAGGAAGATCTAGGTTATGGATCATTTATTGACGCATCTTTTCTGCATATTGTGTGGGATTGTAATTTGGACAGGCAACCATGACGGGCCGTGGTCTATTTATGGTCACATATATTTTCCACATATCTCGGGATTGTGAGCTCGATAGGTTATGATGATGGGTAGGAAGTGGGTTTGAAAACTTGGAGTGGGGAGGGGATTGACACCTTAGCGTTTGGATGGGGAGGGTGAGGACTTGGGGTTAGGAGGCGGAGTTTGAGGACTTCGGGTTTGTGAGGGGCAGGGGGGCAGAGGAGGGGGGGGGGGGGGGTGGGTTGAGGACTTGAAGTCACATTTTACATAACGTGGAATTTTCACAGATCCCTGCTTATAGTATAATATTAATGTTATTACAAAACAATATTAATGCTAATAACATCCCTCTCCCCAAGGGTTTTTTCCTCCTTGGGCAAACGCTGCGTTAACGTGTATCAATAGCTTATTATGGCGTTTCGTGGGGGCACCCCTAGCGAAGTAAAAAATATTGTGAACTACAAACATGTATGATTACCATTTTAAACAATCGCTACTGCTGTTTAACACTAAACGGAAAGTGAGGAAACCTTGCATTCTTGAGGCATTCTTGACCCAACATTATGCTTATCGTGTCCCCACACAGACTAACAGATCTGAGCGAAGATGCACTGTAATCTATATATCCCAGAGAGGACAGTAACATCACCCTTCCTGCTGCTCCCGAAAGAGAGTAGGTGTACCAGTTTTTTAAATTACCATTTATCACTGGTCTTTGCACTTTATGCCTTTTCACAATAAAGAATCCTCTCAAGCTGCATCTGGTAATAAGGCATTAATAAACATCTGTGACCTTCTTGAGTCCACATATTGGGAGATTTTGCCTCACCCTTCTTGTACTTCAGTTTTATGTCCATATAGCTTGTTTAGCTTTATCAATTGAACATCGTGCTCACTAACTCGAGGAAAGTTCTGTTTCGGTTGATACATATAACACAGCCATATCCACTCGATTAATGTTGCTGTGCCCTGAATGTGGCTACAAGGGCAAGGCAGAAGCTGGGCACTCTGTGATGAGTGGCTCACCTTTTGAGCTCTCAGGAACTCTCTACAATATACAGAGCCGAGGTCAGGAATGTGATACAATACTCACTCCTGTTCTGGATAGAAGCAAACAAAGAAACCATTCCAGAAGATTTACTGCTCCAGGACAGATATGCTCGCTTAATTGTGTAATCATCGTCTCAAATCTACTTCGTAGGCTCACCAAATTGGGGTTGACAATAAACGCTGTCTTTTAACAGTGTGCAAATTAGTGTTTTTGGGTTGGAGTTTTTTTTGGAAACACCACTGTGTTAATTTAGTGTTTGTGTTAAATGCGAGTATATGTGCAAGTTAGTGTGCAGGGGGGAAGGTGTGCCTGGGACATCTTCTAGTGTTCCTGGAACACGTCTTCATGCAAGTGGGAGGTCCTGGCGATGTTTGTTGCCACCACCGAAAGGGTGGGGGGGTGCTGACGATGTGTCAAGTGTGCGCGTGGCATTGGTGCGCAAATTCCAGAAGATTTTGTCTCAAAGAAGGATCAAAGGCAAAAATAATACCACAAGAAAACTAGAACGGCATTTGGTATATCGCATACCTCCGCCAGCCTGAACAGTTTACATTTTGTATCCCAATGATAGGCCGGATCTGAATCGGCACTTGAACCAAAATCTAATCTGTTTATTCTTATCACCTAACCAACTCATCCACCTAGTTTTGTCATAACTCCTCCACAACGTTTTGAAATATTATGCAATATACGTATATCGCTTTTGGGCCCATCTCTCAATGGTGAAGAATCACTTTAAAAATGGTCGGATTCGTGTCCGGATCTGGATCTTCACGAAAATGTAATCAATTCATCCTTGCCACACACCCAACCTGTCCACCAAATTTCTTCCGAATCCGTCCACAACTTTTTGAGATATCCTGCTCACAGACAAACAGACAGATAGGGGTGAAAACATAATCTCCGTCCACCTTCGGTGGCAGAGGTAAAAATGTTAGGAGATTTAAACAATTTAACATGTTCATATTCTGATTTACTGTGATGGGACATTGTCAGACATGGATGCTTGAAGCGAGGTTCATCTGCACAGCCTCATGTTTAGACAACAGCAATGCTAATCAGACTGCGGATACAGTGTTTAAATTTGGCTGCGGTATTGCAGGAATAAAAGAAAAACAAACTCAGCAGGGCAGCAGGTAGGCAAGGAGCACAGATGCCCAAATCTGACCTCCTTCTCTCCCCCCCCCCCCCTCTCTTCCACCGCCCAATTACTGGGAATAGTAACCAAACACGATGCTAATAACATGCCATCCGAGCTCAATAAATCAATTTAATCTTCGCAGTTCTTAATATCACATCTGGCAAGAAGGTCCCTAATGACAGTGCATCAAGTCCAAAATATTGCGGTAATTATTCTTGTTCCGCAAATAAATCTCGTACATGGCACGGTAATCACAATTACCTATTTTGATAATAAGTAGTGAAATGATGTATTATATGGCGTTTTACTACTGATGTACAGAACATTGATTGCAGTTAACAGAACACAAAACCTCAGGGTCAAGTGTTAGGTATGTACTATTTGTAAAAATGCACACATGCACCTGGCAGTCTGGCACTCTTCACCACCAAATGGGGAAGCGCAGACGACACTCATCGCCACTACCGATGGGGTGAGGCATCGTCGCCACGACTGAAGGGGCGAGGCACAGCTGAAGTCACATTTTACAGGTGTGTGAGTGGGTGAGATGCTCGTCACCACCACCTAGGGAGGAGGGGCAGGCGATGGTTGGCACCACCGAGGGGTGAGGCGCCATAGACACTCGTCGTCACTCGTCTATCAACCCATTATAATGTTGTGACTTTAGGTTTTTTGATAAGAACCAAAGAACCACAGGCATTTGGAATTATTTGAAGGCCAACTTATAAAGATTAAGAACTTGTTTTCAAATTCGTTTTCTAGATGTAATCACTCCAGCATTTATCTGGATGTCTCGCATATGGGAATCTTCATATGTAAAATGAAATAGAAAACTAATCACATGAGCTATGAGAGTTGAATTAACTTCATCACAAACAATATTCATAAATGGGTTCACATTAAATTTATCACAAACAACTTGAAGCATATGAAAGGTCATAAGTCAAGTGTATCACTATAGGGGATGAGGATTCCCAAAGCTGTCTATAAAAGAGAAAGTAATCTTACTATAAATTCACCAAATGTCCGTCCGTCCGTTCGAAGGTTCCGCAAAAACGGCTCAACCGATCGCAACGATATTTTGGGTGGGTATTCCTGGGACCCCTGGGAGTAAAATAGGCTATATTGTTTTTCCAAGTTTTCCAATTTTCCAGTTTTTCCAAACACGATGGAATAATATTTTCCGATATGAACAGTGATGTGGCTTTTGTTGAAATTCTACAAATACTGTTTATTCTACGTACCAGGAGAGAGTAGATTGACTCCTGACGAACTCTTCCTATATAAACGTGCGGCTCCGAAGTAACATGGCAGCATGTGCAAAGCGACTGAGAAACAGGTGTAGCGGCCGCTTCTGTGTTACAGATTCGGCGCGCACTCTTCACACATAAACGTGCGACTGAGAAAGACGTGCAGTGGCCGCTTCCGTTTTGCCGAATTCAATCTTTTTTCAAAATGGGCGCCATGTACTGTTTAGATTTTGGTGATTTGCGTGTGATATGATTCAACGGATGTTTATATGAATCGTTTAAAATAAACGCCTTCAATACGCCTTCAATATCTGATACCGTAAAACGGTACGCCTTCAATATCTGATATTTTACCTTTTCATTTGGGCCTCCCAATTGAAGCCCTGCCCATGGGGCGGGTACCGTTGCTCGTTCTGATAACTTATTCACATCCCTTTACTGGGAATGGCTTCTATGAATGCATTCCACTCGGTAACCCAATGAGGTTCCTCCCCCACTCCCGCCTTTACTGATTTTGGCATGCAAGCATGTTGGCTTGTACCTATATCACATACGAGAGAAAGACGACAGACATTGGTGTACGTTCACGTCAATTAAGATGTGATAGACAATTTGCAAAGACATTTGCCACATCGGTTTTGAACCTGGGTTCATGAGCCAGGGGGTTCAGATGCAAACATGGTCAGGGCAACCCACATTTGTTGTGGAAGGTCATTATTCCAAGTAGACTTTGCCTCAATTTTGTGGTTGCAGTTCCCACTGGCAATTTAAATGGGGCTCCCATTGTGATTGTGTGAATGCGTTAAATGGTGCTCTCACACTAGGATTGAGAGATATACATGTACATTTCAGACAAGTATATAATTAATTTCAGATCAGTGGAGAGTGATTCAGCTGCTTTTTGCCTGTCAGTATGGGTGTAGAAAAAGGAAGACAATGTGGTGTCACTTACCAAAAGGAAGAGATGCTTTTACAGAGCATCGGAGATGTTGGTTATGTAGAGGAGGAACAAGACTGGGGTGAAGACCCTCATTGGTGCAGCCTAGCCTCTACTTGGAGAGGTGAGGACACGAGGGTTGCATTGGAAGGAACTCGTTGTCTGTGTAAGTAGAGGCAGTCCGAAAAGCCAAGTATGAAGACATCTTTGTATGTATAAAGAGGTTGGCAAGCAGTGCTGGATGCCAGTCTGTGTCGAATGCCCAATATATGTCCTGGGAGATGGTCCTGACCTCTTATTTGAGATTTTGGATGTCTGACCCTAACAGAGAGGCAGCAGCAGCTCACTAGGATGAGATCCAAACTTGTCAGAAATAATGCTGTTTGAAAAGAGGAAATAATTTCAACAGCAATGATGGATTCCATGATTTTGCCTATAATTGGAACTAAGCTTACTAACCCTTATTTGAGGGGATTTGGTTTTGCACCTTTCTTGTGAATTGGAGCAATTCTTGCTAACTTCCTAGCAGATGAGGGGTGGTCAAAGACGACAGGCTTAATAGCGCAGACAAAGGCGAAGCAAGATCAGCAGAGCAGAATTTGAGAACTGATGCCATTGGGGCCTGTTATCAATGAGGTGATTCTGGACAGAACATTCTCTACCTTCTTTGGTGTTATCAAGACAAAGTCAAGGAGACAGTGGGTATGAGGGGGTGACCAGGGGACATGAGTTGAGTCCATGACATTTGGAGGCAAATGATGAGTTGAGACATTTTGATTTGTCCAGAGCAGAATCTGCCATTGAGGATGTTTGAGCTTAGGGAGGGGATGCAAGTGCACTACACAACATAGACAAACTTGATAAAGCCTTACCTGGACTTTGAGTAAGGAATCTGGTTCGCGAGTTCATCCATGAAATGAAGAAGAATGTTTTCGACTTGCCTAATGATGAACACACTTATTGTGAGACGTATGGAGTGACTTGAAGTTTGCCTTCTATGTTGAGAAAGCAAGTTATTTTACTGCAACTGCAGGAATGCTGCAAGGTTGTCTTTTGCTCAGTCTTGTTCCTAGGCTACATAAACGATCTCTCCATTGCAGATGACTCCACATTGTGTCGTACAGTAACCCATTCCTCCGCTAGGCAGACAGCAGTGGCGTCTTTCTGCTGATCTTTGTACAGTAACGCATTCCTCTGCTAGGCAGACAGCAGTGGCGTCTTTCTGCTGATCTTTGTACAGTAACCCATTCCTCTGCTAGGCAGACAGCAGTGGCGTCTTTCTGCTGATCTTTGTACAGTAACCCATTCCTCTGCTAGGCAGACAGCAGTGGCGTCTTTCTGCTGATCTTTGTACAGTAACCCATTCCTCTGCTAGGCAGACAGCAGTGGCGTCTTTCTGCTGATCTTTGTACAGTAACCCATTCCTCTGCTAGGCAGACAGCAGTGGCGTCTTTCTGCTGATCTTTGTACAGTAACCCATTCCTCTGCGAGGCAGACAGCAGTGGTGTCTTTCTGCTGATCTTTGTACAGTAACCCATTCCTCTGCTAGGCAGACAGCAGTGGCATCTTTCTGCTGATCTTTGTACAGTAACCCATTCCTCTGCTAGGCAGACAGCACTGGTGTCTTTCTGCTGATCTGGAAACTCTGGTCTGATAACTGAAACATGTCCGACAATACTGAATAATCAGTCTCACCCTATCGCTCAAGAATGACCATCAAATGAAGGTATTTCTTTCTCAGATTATCCACTGTAAGAGGTTCATCAATTTCTTGAACTTGTATGTCTCACCATCAGCCATGACCTTTCCTGCGCCGGCAACAAAGCAAAGCTGAAGTAATGCTCTCTGCTATGGACTCGTGCTCCAGTAGCACAACTGTCTCTTGGATTCTGTGAAGTCCAAAGCTCTCCATTCTCCCACGATTGGAATCTCCTGTGATGAGGCCAAAGCATAAGCTCTCACATCGCAGGCAGGTTGGTGGTCTCTCTGCTTTCTACCGTCTATTCTCCATTATTCCTTTCTTTGCTCTCTCAGTCCTCTGACCCTCCCGAGCAACTCCAGGATGCATGCTTTTTCCAGTAAAATAGCCTTCTAAAACTAAAATAGTTAGACATACAAAATTCAGGCTGACTGCACACCTCAACTCTTTTATTACTCCAGTCTCCCATCTATGGATCCACTTTCCAGAGGCTGTTGTGCATTTCTCTTCACTCTAGCACTTGAGGCAATCAGTGCTTTACCATATACAGTATTGTCATCCCCAGTTCTGACCCATGATCTTTATGACTCCCTCATCAACCTTTCCGAACTGAACCACTTTACTTTCTCGTTGTTTCCTCCCCTCTTCCCTCTCCTCTTTTCAATCTAGTGCATTCCCTCTCCTCTTTTCCAACTGTCAGTTACAGTATGTCTTGCTCTTAAATGAGTCTCACTTATGGATGTATATATATATATATATACAGACTTGGCATTTAATATGGAATATTTTTTTTGTGGGGGTGAACTTACTTTTCAAGATGTCTTAGAACCAAAAGTTCATTGGAATTATGTTGAAATTATTCTAGATTTTGTTAATGTGACCTTTAAAAGAAACAAAAACCACATTTGACATTTCGAAACAAATAAATTGATCCTTGAAAGTGATGTAAACTGATATCGAACTCAATTCATGGACAGTACTGTGTTAAACTTCTGTATGTTTTCCAGAAGTATCTGTTTATTTTGCACATTAGCCAAATTTTTTTTTAACAAAAACAAAAGTTAAATTACGACTGGGATTACGGACAGTAAAATTACAGTTCAGTACTTCGTGTAACCCCCACGAACATTCAGGAGAGCACGTACACGTTGAGGCATGCTGTTCACGAGATTTGCCAAAGTTTGGACAGGAATCGCTTGCCATGCAGTGACAATAGCCTGCTGCAATTCACGCACAGAGGTCAGCTGCTGGTCCAAGTGGTCGATTTGACGCGTTAATTCTACCCACATGTTCTCTATCGGATTCATATCCGGGGACATGGCAGGCTACTCCATATGCTCTACACCACGGTCAGCAAGAAAGTGTTGGATCATGCGAGCACGATGAGGCCGTGCATTGTCATCTTGGAAGACAAAGTTTCCTCGAAAGGCTGCACAAGCAAATGGAAGCAATGTTTCTTCCAGAATGGCCCTGTACTTGAACTGGTTCAGGTTTCCATTCAGAACAACCAGGTCAGTTTTGCCCCCTGCATGAAAAGCAGCCCAAACGGTCACCCCACCACCTCCAGCTTGGACTCTTGGCACTATACAATCTTTGTTGTTGGCTTCATGCACTTGTCTGCGCACTCGGACGCGGCCATCTTGACGATAGACCAGAAATCTAGACTCGTCACTGAAGATCACGTGATTCAGTGTCCTGGCTGCCATTGACGGTGCTCTCTGGCCCACTGCAATCGGTGCTGGAGGTGTTGTCTGGTCAGGCGTGGCTTTCTCAGGGGACGCCTGGCACGATAGCCTGCTTGAACCAGTCATTGGTTGACTAGCCTTCTGGATACAGGCACTTTTGTCAGTTGCTGCCACTCAGCCCTAAGCCGATTAGCTGACTTGGTACGGCCATTGCGGACTAACCGGTGCAGCTGGCGATCATCCCTCCTTGTGGTTCTGCGGGGACGTCCTGGCCTCGGTATTGGAGTAGGGACACCCCTCTGAGCATTTCGTTTCAGGATCTTTGACACCTGACCTTGAGTGATGCCATACTGCCGAGCAATAGCACGCTGTTTCATGCCGTAATTTCCTAAAGCCACCACTCCATGACAAACAGCATTGTCGAGTTGACGGACCATCTCCAGAGGAAGCGGCAATAACTTTTGGAGACGTGCAGCAGTTGTTTTCCACTAATACAGAACACAACAACCCTTGTATACCTGACTGTGAAGCCAATCATCCAATGCACCTGTCTCAACATTTTGCCACGCCACCTGTGATATAATCCTGTTGTTGACTTCTTGCTGCGACAGACAATCAGTGACATGGTTCTTTTAACAAATAAATCACCAAAGTGTAAAAGAAACTCACCAGATTGATATACTAAGTTAAGAAAGTAAACCCAAGTCAAGAAAAAAAAAATATTCCATATTAAATGCCAAGTCTGTATATTTGTTTGGTGCTGTGGATTCTGGATGTGGAGGTGTTGCTGTTGTAGTCTGTGTTCGCACTGGCTGGGGGTGGGGGTATGTATGCATCCAGGTGTAGTTGCATGTGGATGTGTATGTGCCCCTGCTGGCCCACCTTAGCTGACCGTATCGAGGTTGAAGGGCCGAAACGGGATGATGCTGAGGACCCGGTCAGTGCGGCATACTTGTGACCAGGTGTGTTTTGAACATATACAGTATATATATATATATATATATATATATATATATATATATATATATATTCTCTATATATATAAAGGAGTGTGTGTGTGTGTGTGTGTGTGTGTGTGTGTGTGTGTGTGTGTGTGTGTGTGTGTGTGTGTGTGTGTGTGTGTGTGTGTGTGTGTGTGTGTGTGTGTGTGTGTGTGTGTGTGTGTGTGTCTGGATGTCCGCTTATAACTCGAGAACTACACATCGGAGAAAAGTTTTAATAATAATAATAATAATTCATTTATTTTGTATAGCGCTTTTCCAGAAGCCCAAAGGCGCTTTGACAGAGTGGAAAACATAATGCATAACAATACATGAAAACAACAATTGCAAATGTTAGAAAATTTTAGACACAGATTCGGATTCAGCATAAAATCCCGGTGGTTTTAGGCTACGTTTTATTTTAATATCAATGGTTTAAAAAAACCGCGCCAGCTGCAATTCCATGGTGTCGTTTGTGGCGGCGCTAGACGTTCGGGGTGTATTGCAATGGTTTGTCGGGTTTGGCTGTGGGTCCAGAATAGCTCCCATTTCCTTATGTACTTCCACTTTTATTTTGATTCTTCTGTTACAACGCCTTCCTTATCTATCTTATATCCCCCCGACGAGGCCTCTACATAATTTCATGCGGCAGAATTTCGTGCATTTTGAGTGAAAGAAGTGAGATGAAGTTGTAGGAGGAAGAAGAGGCGCGGTCACTGTGGAGGCCTCGATCGTGAGTGGAAATGGCGGGAATTGCGTTTGTATCGCAAAGTAAAGGATCTGCATTCATTTCTGAACTTGCATTGGTGGATTGTTATACATCTGCATTATTTTTCATAAAAAAACTTTATGTTGAACTTGAAGGCTCCAAGCACGGATTATATATACTAGGGCATGCCCGTACTATATCTATATCTAAAATTATATCCCCCCCTCTATTTACATGAAATGGTTTGGTCCATGAAATGTTTTGGTCCATTCGCAACGCCAAAGCGAACGGCGAACGCTTTACATGAAATGGTTTGGTGCATGAAATGTTTTGGTCCATTCGCAACGCCAAAGCGAACGGCGAACGGCTTGCGAGTACAGTGACAATCCCCCCGGGGTTTTAATTAGTTTTAAAACATCGTTTAACGCCAACATAGCGCCAACATAGTTTGCAAACGTGAAATAAATGAATACGCTCTCAAATGTGCCATCCGAGGCAGAGTGTGTCCGCCACGTTCGGCATACACGATAGCTCGCTGCTCTCTGATTGGTTGAATCGTTTTTTGGACATAGCTCGGTAAGTAATTGTCCGATTAATATGAAACCTTGAAAAGGCACATCCTCGGGTCCCCAGCAATATACCTGGCAAGTTTAAAGTATATCGGACCCGTGGTTGTCGAGAAACAGCGGTCACAGACAAACAAACGTACAAACGTACAAACGTACAAACGTACAAACAAACACACAGAGATTACTGGAATTATAGATAGATAGCCCTCATTGAGGTAAAAATAAAAGTAAAAAGCCTGCTATCGCTTGCCAAGCTAGCCGTTCCCCCCTCCCCCTCCCCCTCCACTCCCCCTCCCCTCTCTCCCTCCCCTCCCCCCTCCCACTCCCCTCCCCCCTCCCACTCCCCTCCCCCCTCCCACTCCCCTCCCCCCTCCCCCCTCCCCACTCCCCCTCCCCCTCCCCCCCCTCCCCCCTCCCCCTCCCCCTCCCCCCATCCCTCCCCCTCCCCCTTCCCCTCCACTCCCCCCTCCCCCTCTACTCCCCCCTCCCCTCCCCCCTTACCTACCCCTCCTCCTCCCCCTCCCCTCCCCCCTCCCCCCTTCCCCTCCCCCTCCCCCTCGCCCTCCACTCCTCCTCCCCCTCGCCCTCCACTCCCCCTCCCCTCCCCCTCCCCCCTCCCCTCCCCCTTCCCCCCCTCCCCTCCCCCCTCCCTCCTCTTCTCCCCTCTTTTCCTCCCCCTCCCTCCTCTTCTCCCCTCCCCCCCTCTTCTCCCCTGCCCCCCTCTTCTCCCCTCCCCTTCCTCCTCCCCTCCCTTCCCCCGCCCGGCAATGCCGGGTACTTCCCATGGCCAGCTGTACGTGGGCTGCTCGAGGGTTGGAAAACCAAGCAATCTTTATGTCTTGGCACCAAGTAAGAAAACCAGAAATGTTGCATACCCAGAGGTTTTGAGAAATTGAAAATTGAAAAAACGTCATGTAGGAAATGTACTGTGATATTGCTCTAAAATATACATGTTCTTTTCATCATATATTTGTATTATTCTTATTCAACCCGGGCGAAGCCGGGTACCTCAGCTAGTATATATATAATCACACACAAATAGAGAGACAGACAGACAGTCAGCTTTTGAGAAAGTATTACCAGGTAGAATTAGCATCTGGTGCAGTTGAGTAGGCAGCCCAATTCCTTTTGAGAGTGGATGATGTGCAGTCCCTGCTAAGTTGACCTGTTCAAACAGCATGATTTTGTGGTGATTAGATTGCTCCCTGAGTGTGGAGGCCCCGGCGACAGGCACTTGTGAGGGTGTCGCGAGTGCAGGCACTAGTGGTGAAGGTGTCATGAGTTCAGGCACTAATGGTGAGGGTGTCATGAGTGCAGGCTGTGGTGAAGAGGTCACGAGTGTACGCTGCAGTGGTGATGGTGTCATGAGTGCAGGCTGTGGTGAAGAGGTCACGAGTGTACGCTGCAGTGGTGATGGTGTCATGAGTGCAGGCTGTGGTGAAGAGGTCACGAGTGTACGCTGCGGTGGGGAGATTGCGAGTGCAGGCAGTGATGTGGGTGTAGTGATTGCAGGAAGTGTTGTGGGTGTAGCAATAGAGATAGGTAGGAATGAGGCCAGAGAAACCTCATACCTACCTATCTTTATTGCGATGAAAGTATTAAACATGTAGATTCATCATTTTGCAAGGATCGTAGTCATAAGAGTTGTGTGCAGTTTCAAAAGACCAGGGTTTAGGGATATTGAAGATAGGTTAAATGACATCGTATCAGGTCACTGCAAGAAGACGTTATTTGTGGTACACCGAGGAGCAAATTATGTCGGGAAAGTGTATTTGGAGGATTTGAAAAGTAGGTACAGGATATTGGGTAAGTGACTGAAAGCAAAGGGTTGTGAAATAATGTTTTCTTGCTATTGTCCCAAGAGTAGGAAACTGAGCTGTTTACTGCTCTAGTCCAGGAATATAATTTATGAGCAGAGCAATAGAGGTCAACTTGCAGCTGGAAAATAGTGTCTGTAAGACTATTTTGCATTAAGTAAGTTGTGGGAATCATTTTGACGGCAAAAGGAGTGCTTCCAGAACGATGGCCATATGCTAAATATAGAAAGGAGGAATGTTAACATAAAGATGACCAAGGCTTGCAGTGGGAATTGAGGGAATTCTGGCTTTTTTTGGTTGGAGGAGGCAGTGGAGAGGCTATAACGGAAGGAACCACCGACCCAGTTGTGATTGGTAAGGCCAGGCATGAAAATATAATTTCAGGAAGGGAAAAGGTAAATATTATATACCAATTGTGGGAGTTTAAATAAAAGATAGAATATTTTTTGAGGCCAAAGTACATAAGGAATAGGAGTATGATATAATAGTGGTAAGCGAGACATGGTTTAATGAGGAGAGTAATTGAAGGACAAGAAGAGAAGGCGACCAGATGTACAAGTGTGAAAGGAAAAAGAAAATAGGATGAGGAGGAGGTGTTGCAATTTGGGTAAAATACAGTTTTGCACGAGAGAAATGGCTGCCATGAAGGAGGCATTAAGGATTGTATGTGTTGCTGACCATTGACCTTTTGACGAAATTATTAATTTGTCTTCTCCATATTATCATAATAATTGTCCCGGACACGTGCTTGTTCGCTCTCCTCCTCGTCTCGGCTTGTGCCCCGCCCCCTGTATCTCGTTTTCTTCCGCCTCTGCTCCTTCTTTCTCAAATCGACGTTCTCGCTTGGAGACTTTTCCCGGATTGTTTTTTTTTTCATCGTTCTGTTGGGATATTGTTGGAATATGTTTAAACCGCAGCCGTGATGCTGACGCCTCCCCCCCCCCCCCACCCCCAGAATTTACATGTTTTAAACGTTTCCCAGTGTGTACCCTGGTCAGAATAGGTACACCGTATCCCTGCGTGTCGTAAGAGACGACTAAGAGGGTTGGCGTCAGGAAGGGCATCCGGCCATAAAAACATTGCCTCAAAAAGAGAACCATGACAATCACAAGTACATATGGGCAGGGTGCAGCCCGAAGTGGAGATCGGTTTCTGAGGTTTGGGACATGGAATGTGGGGCCAATGACAGGGAGATCAGGAGAAGTGGTGGAAGTATTGGTCAGAAGAAGAGTGGACATATGTTGTGTGCAAGAGACGAGATGGAAGAGAAGTGGTGTGAGAATGGTGAAGGGTAGGCAGGGACAGAAATACAAGTTTGTGTGGCAAGGGTGCCCGGAGGGCGTGAATGGTGTTGGTGTCCTGTTTTCTGAGGAGTTTGTAGACAGTGTGGTGAGTGTGACTAGAGTGAGTGATAGGTTGATGATGGTGAAAATGATGATTGGAAAGCTCTTGGTGAATGTCATCTCGGGATATGCTCCGCAGGTTGGTCGAAGCGATGAAGAGAAGGACAAGTTCTGGTGTGCGATAGAGAAGCTGATGGAAAACGTGAAAGATGAGGAAGTTGTTGTGGTGGGAGGAGACCTGAATGGACATGTGGGAAGGAGTATGGATGGTTTTGAGGGAGTTCATGGGGGTTACGGATATGGTGTGAGAAATGGAGAAGGTGAAAGGATTTTGGAGTTTGCTGATGGAGCTGATTTGTTGATTTGTAATACTCAGTTCCAGAAAGAGGACAATAAGCTTGTTACATACACGTCAGGTGGGTCGACGACAACCGTTGACTACCTGATGGTGCGTCGGCGAGATAGGGGGCACCTCCGGGACACAAAGGTGATCCCGGGGGAGGAGGCTGTTTCACAGCACCACTTGGTTGTCTGCGACATAAGGGTGAAAGGTGCGAGGAGAGCTCGGCGGGTGAAGTACCAACCGAGAATGAAAGTGTGGAGGTTGAAAGAGGTGACAGTAAGGGAGGCATTAAAAGAGAGGCTGAGTAGGGTAGAGGATGATGTGGTTGAGCTTGAAAGTGGTTGGATGTCAATGAAAGCTAGTCTGTTGGGAGCCGTTGGTGAGGTATGTGGATGGACAAAAGGACCACCGAGGCACTCGGAAACATGGTGGTGGGATGTTGAGGTTGGAAAGAGGATTGACGAGAAGAGGAAGAAGTTCAAAGAGTGGCAGAAGGCGAAGGGTACGGGAGCAGAAACAGCAGAGCATGAAAGTTATAAGGCAGCCAGGAAGGCTGCAAAGAAAGAGGTAGCAAAGGCGCAGGAGGCATGTAGGAAAATGTTCGGAGAACGCTTGGATTCGGAAGAGGGTCAGAAAGCAGTATTCAGGATTGCAAAGCAGATAGCGAAAGAGAGGTGTGATGTGATGGGGGTGAGTTGCTTGAAGGATGAAGTGGGACAAATCGTTGTCGACCCAGATGGAATTAAAGGAAGATGGAAAAGATATATGGAAATGCTGTTGAATACAGAGAATGAATGGGATGGCAACATAGAGAGTAACCCAGTTTTAGGACCGGCAGAGAAGATAACTGAGAAGGAAGTTGAGGAAGCGATAAAAGCAATGAAGAGTGGAAAAGCGGGAGGGCCGACGGGAGTTGTGGGAGATATGTTGAAGGCAGCAGGAAGTTGGGGTGTGAAGAGAATGACAGAGATCTGTAATTTGGTGGTGAAAGAAGGCCGCATTCCAGTGGATTGGGAACTGAGTACCCTCGTCCCTCTATACAAGGGGAAAGGTGACCCTCTGGAGTGTGGCTCGTACCGAGCGATAAAGTTATTGGAGCATGGAATGAAGGTATTGGAAAGGGTGTTGGAGAGGAGGATAAGGAAGAAAGTGAAGATCGACGAAATGCAGTTTGGATTTATGCCAGGAAGAGGAACGACAGATGCGCTTTTCATTGTGAGGCAGTTGCAGGAGAAGTACATGGATAAGAGGAAGAAGTTGTTTTTTGGGTTTGTTGATCTGGAGAAAGCATTCGATAGGGTTCCACGCAAAGTATTGACATGGGCATTGAGGACGTTAGGAGTGGAGGAATGGTTGATCAGAGTAGTGATGGCAATGTACAAAAGAGCACGCACAGCTGTAAGGACGAAGGACGGGAACAGTGGTGAGTTTGAGGTGAAGGTGGGAGTGCATCAGGGGTCGGTACTAAGTCCACTACTATTTGTAGCTGTGATGGAGGTGCTGGCTCAGACCGTAAAGGAGGGTTTACCGTGGGAGTTGTTGTATGCAGATGATCTGGTGTTGATTGCGGAAAGTATGGATGGACTGAAGGAAAAGATGAACAAGTGGAAGGAATGTATGGAGACAAAAGGTCTGAAGGTGAATATCGGAAAGACAAAGGTGATGGCAAGTGGTAAAGCATGTGGTGAGGTGGAAAGAACTGGGAAGTGGCCCTGTGCTGTGTGTAGGAAGGGTGTCGGAGTGAACTCCATTCAGTGTACAATGTGCGCTGAGTGGGTTCATCAAAAATGTAGTGGTCTGAGAGGGTCATTAACCAGTGTGGCAGCTACATTCAAATGTAAGGTGTGCACAGAGGGAGCTGCAGATGGAGGAAATGTTGAGTTGGATCTTGGAGACGGCGTGAAGCTGGAAGGTGTGAAAACATTTTGCTACCTCGGAGACATGCTGAATGGAGAAGGTGGATCAGACTCGGCAACGGTTGCTCGAGTGAGATGTGCATGGAAGATGTTTCGGGAACTGAGTGGCGTGCTGATGAGGAGGAGAGTGTCGCTGAAGCTGAAGGGAAAGGTGTATGCTGCATGTGTGAGAAGTGTTATGATTTATGGGAGCGAGACATGGGTAATGAACGTAGAGCAGCAACGAAGGCTGGAAAGGGTGGAAATGTGAATGGTTCGATGGATGTGTGGAGTATCGTTGAGAGAGAGGAAGACAAATGATGAATTGCAAAAGATGATGGGAATATTGCCTGTGATTGATGCTGTGAAGAGGAACAGGTTGAGATGGTTTGGTCATGTATTGAGGAAGGATGAAAGTGACTGGTTGAGAAGAGTGATGGAAGTTAATGTAGAAGGAAGTAGAGGACGGGGAAGACCGAGAAAGACTTGGCTAAAGATGGTGGAAGAAGAAATGCGGGCAAGGGGGTTAACAAGGAGAGATGCAGAAAATAGGGCAAAATGGAGAAGATTGTCATGGGGACCGCAAGGCTAACCCCCGCTCTAGCAGGGAACATGGCCTTAAAATGCATGTTGTTGTTGTTGTTGTTGTTGTTGTATATTATCATAATAAAGCGTTGGTGAAGATTTGATGACAAAACTCAATGGTAAAAAAAGTTATGGTCTGGACAGACACGCACATCTTTCTGTCTGCCCTTAAATCCCTCATGGAATTCAAAACTTCTGGATAAAGCAACTAGATGCTCTACACCATCATTACGCTCACGCATTCAACGAGCTTAATTCAATAGGAAAAGGTAACGGATGAGTAGCTCATATAAGATAACACAATCTTCATCCCAAAATCTGAAGAAACCCAATTGCCTCACAAATATAGGCCAATAACATGTCTACCAACAACATAAAACTTCGAACGGGAATCATTACAGAAATAATGTACGACCACCGAACACAACAAGGAGGCCTCGAGGCAGAGCAGAAGGGATATAAAAGAGGATGCTACAGAACAATAGACCACCTATTAAACAAGGCTCTCAGCTTCCGGTTTCTTGATCGAGGTGACGACTTGTTCTCTCCGGGCATCAAAAGTTAAGTTATTTTTCCATTCGTGTGTTTGTCAAATTTCCACTCGTTATTTTATCGTCTATGCGTTATTGTTAGTTTCTAGTTAGATTTGGTTTGAATTTCCAGTAACACGTAATTAATTAATCGTTTTCTGTTCACTCAGCCCGGTGTTGGCCTGGTGTTGGCTTAGCGGTTAGGGTGCCGGCTTGGGACCCTAGGATCCTGGGTTCGAATCCCGGTCGATCGCTGAATTAACGCCAGGGGGGTTGACTCAGCCTGTCATCCTTCCGAGGTCGGCAAATTGAGTACCAGCTTCCTGGGATGAATGATCATGGTGTGTACCCCGGTTTAGAATAGGTACACCGTATCCCTGCGCATCGTTAGAGGCGACCAAGGGTTGGCATCAGGAAGGGCATCCGGCCATAAAAACATTGCCTCAAGCAGGGAACCATGATTGTCATGGGGCCCGCAAGGCTAACCCCCGCTCCAGCGGGGAAAATGGCCTTAAAACGATCATTCATTCATTTTCATTCAGCGTGCGCGGTCTTGTAGCCTGAGGCTTCCCCCGTCGGTGTTTGTTAACTTAAGTTCCTTACTTTGCTGTTTTGCTTGGTTCTTAGATTTTTCCCTTCTCCCCCGAACTTCCCCGAGCATATACTCTTTGTCTAACGTTTTAACCCCCCCCCCCCCCCCCCCCCCAAAAAACAACAACAAAAAAAACAACATTTATTTCCTTTTCTCCACGTGTGCTGTTTCGTGTGCTTCTGTCCACGCGTGCTGTCTCGCCCCACCCCCATTATCTCCTTGCCTTCCACCTTTTGCCCTGTTCACGTGACTCGTGGTTGTCCCTCTCGGCTTCCTCTCCCCGTCTGTATTTTGTGAATACTGCATAAGATTGTTTTTCAGGGTTTTGTTTAAATTTTATTTAAATATTGTCGCGTGACCGTATTTGATTAATATCAGGCGGTCACGGATGTCGATCGTGAAGGCCTTAGCCCCCGAGGCGAAAACTCAATGGCGGATTCCAAAAACCAACAGCTACACCAAAGTGCACGGGATGGAGGGGAGCGGCGAGAGCCCTGCAGTCATACCTATTGAATCAATCACACGGAAAACTGCGTTCAAGTATGTACAGCAAAATAATACAAGGGTTTATTCAAAATAAAAGCAAGGACAGGAAAACGCGATAATAAATCTAATAAGAAACCTAAATTGGGATCCCACACACCGACTTCAGAAACAAGAACAAAGGAATGGAATACGAAAGAAAATGTCTCGTCGTGTAAAGTGTAACTGCGGAACTCGGGCTTATCTGGTCTTTGTCGTCTTCAGTGTAACACGGCCCCGCAACCCTCTCCGTCCGCCTCCGAGCACCACCAGGCCTCGTTGGTTCAACGGCACACCATGAGGTCCCTCGCTCCAAAGGTCCAACGCAGTGCTGCACGAAGCAAGCGAACTCTACTCGGGCTGCCGGCCTGGACTAAAGCTGCTCGAGTTGTAACTTTCCACTCGACCAGGGACAGGACTCTCCAAACTAGGGATCGCATCGGGACTGCCAACTCAAGCCGTGAACTGTGAACCGAACTGGTCAACTGCGAACTGCCAGGGCTGGGAATCTCTCTCTGACTCCAATCTCCAAGAGTCAAGCAGGAAGAAAAACGAATGACGTCCAAGCACAAAGGAAGGGCAAAAAGAGAGCTCTCTTCTAACTCTCCGTCTCTCTCACTCGAACCAAAGTCCTGCCGCGCCTCGTATCACTCCACGGCGGTGACGTCAGCCTTGGCGCGCCACCCATCAGTGGCCTCCACCGAATCACAGGCCTGTGGTGCCGTCATAGCACGTGGCAATCGAGGTGGATAGGCCCGTCGGAGGTGTAAATTGCAGCGGCCATTATCGGCTGTGTCCCGGCCTGGTTTCTTTTTGCCGGTTCTCTTTCACAGTCATGTCAGGGAAGGGCGTTACTTCGTGTTGCACTAAAGGTCTTGTCGGAATGTCCATGTTGGTCTGCAGTGCCAAAAGGGGCAAAGGTTTGGCTAACCAGGTGAAGACATACAGGGGCGCTACTCTTTAATCCCGAACTCTACTTATCACACGAACCTCCTGGTAGGTTCACAAGTATATATCTTAACCCGACAAACGCCTCCACATACTAACTTAAAGGTACATAGTGGGTTCTAGCTATCGCGACATCTCGAAGCATGTTACCTATTCAGATCTAGCTGCTCTACATATTGCTCTACCCCCCTCCCCCCCCCCCCCCCTGACGTAACAATATGTTTAAAATTTCAAAAATATGGACCTCAAACATCCGGGGCCTTCACTCAAACCTGACTGATCTCTCCCAACAGGTTGCTTCTGACAATCCAGACTTGATCTGCTTAACAGAAACTTTCCTCCTTCAAGATGTCTCTGATTCCTTAATATCTCTTCCTGGTTACTCCCTCCTCCGGGATGATAGACCTGAGCCTCGTCCTGGTGGTGGGGTTGCTATCTTTATCAAAAACTCTCTTCCTCACTCTCCTTGCACTGCCCTCTCTCCACCCCACCCCCGGGAGTACCTCTGGCTACGTCTTCCTCTCCGCTCCCACCTTTTGTTCATACGTGTTCTGTACTGTCCTCCAAACAGTGATGACTCCATTTACATTTCGCTGTCTGACAACGTGGACCAACTTCTATCCACTCATCCCAACTCTCTCTTCCTCATATGTGGCGACTTGAGCTGTCATCATGCCAGCTTGCTGGGTGTGGGTTCCTCTCTCACCAGCCATGGCATCTCGGCAAAGGACTTCTGCGACTCATTGGGACTTACCCAATCTGTCAATTTCCCGACCTGGATCTCAGTCAATGGAGTATCTTCTCTTCTAGACTTGGTTATGACAAACTTCCCTGCAAATGTCTGCTGCTCTTCTTCTGCTACAATCGGTTCTTCTGATCATTTGCTTGTTAAAGTGAACATCTCTCTGGCCATTCTCAGAGAGCCTCCTCAGCGTCGACGAGTCTGGCATTTCACTCAGGCTGACTGGCACGGGCTGCAAGCAGCCATCAATCATCTGGACTGGTCTCCCATCTCCACTGCCTCTGACATCAACTCTTCCTGGGAATTTTTCCAAAGCAAACTGCTCTCTCTCATGCACATATTTATCCCATCTCGTCTTCAGTTGCCTTACCCTTCCTCCCGTCCATAGTACACTGAATCTTGTGGTGAGGCAGTTTCCCTGAAATAACTTGCCTTTGCCTCATGGAAGGCAAATACAACTCAAGGCAATCTCAGTTCCTTCTACCAAGCTCGGAACAAGTGCGTGTCTACCCTCAGGAGTGCCAGGAAGCAATATCTCTCTACTCTCAAGTCTGAACTCTCAAACCTGTCTCCTCCCTCCAAATCCTGGTGGCGTCTGGTCAAATCCGTTTCTGGTGTTTGTTCCTCTTCCATCCCCTCCCTTACCTCAAATGGCTACACAGTTGACACCGCACGTGACAGAGCCGAATGCCTCAACTCTGTGTTTGCCTCAAAATCTTGTGTCCCAAACCCATCTCTCTCTGTTCCCACCTTACCCAGTCGAACCCAACTGCTCCTGGACTCTGTGTCCTTCTCTCCTGACAATGTGGAGAAGTTTTTGTCAAACCTCGACTCTGATTCTGCAACTGGACCAGATGGCATCACCCCACGAGTCCTAAAATCCTGCTCTGCCGCTCTATCTCACCCTCTCTCTGTTCTCTTCACTCTCTCTTTTGCTCAAGGTCATCTGCCAGCATCTTGGAAATAAGCAAATATTACCGCGTTACACAAAAAATGTGCAAAAACAGATCTTTGCAACTACAGACCAATCGGCCTGCTCCGAATTATCAGCAAAGTCATGGAATTCATCATTGCTTCGGATATCAAATCCTTCCTCATCCCCAAAGGCTTGATCACCGATCATCAATTTGGATTCAGACCAGGTCATTCTACTCTGGACATGCTGCTTCTGCTGTCTCAACAATGGATGGAGGTCCTCAATGCCAAACAGGAAATCAGAGCTGCCTCCCTTGACATATCACGTGCCTTCGATACGGTCTGGCACCCAGCTCTGCTCACCAAACTCTCCTCCTATGGTATCCATGGAAATCTCCACGCATGGCTTGCCGACTTCCTCTCTGGTCGTAGTCAACGTGTGGCCCTGAATGGATTTCTCTCATCTCCCCATCCTGTTCAGGCTGGAGATCCCCAAGGCAGTGTTCTGGACCCTGTGCTTTTTCTGGTCTTCATCAATGATTTATCCGACTCTCTGGAAAATCCTCTCTATCTCTTTGCTGATGACTCCACTCTCTGCCGCTCCATTCCTCATCCCTCAGCTCGGCATTCTGTTGCCTCCTCACTCTCTGCAGACCTGGACAAAATCACAGACTGGTAAAACAAGTGGAACATGTCTTTCAATCCTGACAAATCTCACACTCTTACTATGTCTCTCCGAAAAGACCAACTAGACAACCCTCCCATCTACTTTCTCAACAATCCTCTCCAAGAAATTATGTCGCTCAAGCTTTTGCGTCTCACTATCTGCCATGATCTTTCCTAGGAAAACCACATTTCCAAGCTGGCCTCCAAAGCCAGTCGCCGACTGGGCATCCTCCGTCGTGCAAAGTCCTTCCTTGGCACACCTGAGCTCCTCACCACATACAAGGCTTTCATCCACAGCTCAATAGAATAATGTTCTTCCCTCTGGGCCTTTGCTCCTCCATCACACCTAGCTCGGCTTCACGCTGTTGAAACCAAAGCTTTCAGAATCATTGGAATCTCCCGCAATGAAGCTAACTCCGAGGGCCTTTCACTCTCACTGCAGGCAGGTTGGTGGTCTTTCTGTCTTCTACCGACTCCTCTCCGGCCATGCTCCTCCAGCTCTCTCTGGGCTCTGTCCCCCAAATATTCCTACATGTCGCACAAGATCTGCCAGCAACCCTCTTATGGTTAAACTGCCAAAATCAAGACTCTCTGCTCACCTTTGCTCTTTCATTCCTCTTTTCTCCCACCTCTGGAACAAACTCCCCCACTCTCTTCAATCCCACTCCTCCCTCCAGGTCTTTAAAACAGTTGTTCACCACCATCTCTTATCTTCCCCCATCCAAAACCTTCTTTTCTACCCCCGCTAATTCACCACAGATCCACTTTTTTGAAATTCCGACTTCTTTCCTGGAAGTCCTTGCAGTGTCCATGTGTTGTATCCCTCTCCCTCCCACAGATCTCTCGATGTCCCTGCTCTGAAATGTTGTGTTTGTGTCCTTCCCCCTCTCTCCCCATCTTGTCTACCGCTCCCCTTATTATATGTTTTATGTGTCGGTTTGTCTTTTTGTGTGATTAATGTTGGCTCTTTCACGAGCCTCGACTTTGTATACAAAAAAAAGGAAGAAAAAAAAGGCCATACTCAAAAACTGTAAAACAGGAAGAACCAAATTGTCCACAGCTTGGATAGACTACCAAAAACGCTTTTGATAGTGTTAAATATTCATTGATGCGAAAATGCATGCAATTGTAAAAGATCAACCCCAAAATAACCACACTGAGAAAGCAATGGAGCTTTGAAATATCACAATTATATTACAGAACTCCGAAGGAAAGATCAAAATACCAGGGATTAATTGGACATGGATGCACCCACCCTATTATGCAAATGATGCACTTGGATGCATAAAATTATCAAAATACCATACGACATGGATGCACGCTAACATCCAATGAGAGAGCACCCAAGGAGAATAGAAAGGTGACATCTATTGCACGTTAATGATTTAAAGCTATTCGCACCAACTGACGATAAATTGGCATAAAAAACAAATTAGTGAAATGATACTCTGCCGATACTCCACCGGCAAATATAATTTGGTCGAGATAAATGTGCCAATTGCTCATTCGTATAAAGTAGACCAATAAAAACGGCCAACATAAAAATCGACCTAAATACAACAATACAGGAACTAGAGAACGAAGCATCATGCAACTACTTTGGAGGAGAATAAGGCACCAAGTTTATCACAAACATATACGCTAAAAAATTACCAAAGAATACCTGCATAGAATGAGGCTAATCTTGAAAGAAAATCAAAGCTATTAATCAATTCCAGTATTCCAGTACATATGTGGAATACTAAACTGGCCAATCAATAAACTAGATATCAAAGCAAGGAAACTTCTCACTATCCTAAAAATACTCCACAAAAATCGATGCATCCTGAAAACGTATTTGCTGAGACGAGAAGGATCCAGTGGCCTGATGGAGTTCAACCAAGTGCAAAGACTGACAACTGGAGGATTGGCTGAATACGTGAAAAGTTCAACAGACTACCCGATCCAACTTGTATGCAATACATGAGGACAGCAAGCCAGAAACGGTATCCCTGACCCACCGAGAAAAAAAAATGTACAAAGACGTGTGCGAGTAGCAAATGTCACACGAAACCAAAATGGTAATGAATACAGCCACAATGACTGCAAAAAAGACGAAAGAAAAATATAAAGCGAAATACCAACAGATACACACACACACACACACACACACACACACACACACACACACACACACACACACACACACACACACACACACACACACACACACACACAGTCGTAGGTAAAAAGAATTTCACCTTGAAGTGCACCTCGAAAGTGCACCGCGAAAGCACTTTTTTCAAATAATTCACCATTTCTTCCAGAAAATTGTTGTTAATTTTATCAATCTTTTGGTGTCCACAAATGTATTTCTTTCGCTTGCAGTAGAGCAAAACAAAAAAAGCTGAAAAATCATGAAATCTTAGCTTATTCCATACAGAAATTCTAAAATGGCCCGGACAATATTGTTGGTACCTTTTAGAAGTTGAATGAATATGAATGATCGTTTTAAGGCCATTTTTCCCCACTAGAGCGGGGTTTGGTGTTACGGGCCCCATGACAATCATGGTTCCCTGTTTGAGGCAATGTTTTTATGGCCGGATGCCCTTCCTGACACCAACCCTTGGTCGCCTCTTACGATGCGCAGGGATACGGTGTACATATTCCAAATCGGGGTACACAACGTGATCATTCATCCCAGCAAAGCTGGTACTCAATTTACCGACCTCGGAAGGATGACAGGCTGAGTCAACCCCCCTGGTGTTAATTCAGCGATCGACCGGGATTCGAACCCAGGATCCTAGGATCCCAAGCCGGCACTCTAACCGCTAAGCCAACACCAGGCTAACCTTTTAGAACTTGTTAGAAATAATTGCATTTCAAGCAGGTGATTCTCCTTTACTTTGGAATTAAACTCACCTGTGGTGAGTTGCAGGTGCCTGCAATATAAAAGCACTCTTTCAACCAGTTTGAATAGAGAAAATGAGTCATTCTGTTGTTTTGTGTTGGTGTGTGTACCGCAATGAGCATGTAAAAAAGAAAGAAAACCAGAGAATTGTCTGAGGAGGTCAGACACAAGATTGTAGCCAAGCATGGACAATCTCCAGGCTACAAGTCTCCAGAGACCTTGATGTTACTGTGTCCATCGTACGCAATGTTATCAGGAAGTGTAAGGACCATGGCACTGGAGCCAACCTCCCTAGACGTTGCCGCAAGAGAAAACTTGATCGGAGATTGCAGCGAAGGATTGTTCTGAATGGTGGAGAAAGCACCTCGATCAACTGCCAAACAGATTCAACCTGACCTTCAGACACAAAGTACGACAGTTTCAACTCGCACCATCTGTCACCACCTCAAGGAAAAGGAGAGCTAGGAGGACCCCACTGCTGCTGAGAGAGAGACATAAGAAAGCTGATTGGAGTTTGTCAAAACACACCTGAACAAGCCAAAATCCTTCTGGGAGAATGTTGTGTGGACAGATGAGACCAAATTAGAGCTTTTTTTGTAAAGCACATCATCTCCATGTTTTCAGAAAACAAAATGAAGCCTTCAAAGAAAAGAACACCTTCCCTACAGTAAGCGAGGGAGCAGTTTCAGTGATGTTTTGGGGTTGCTGTGCTGCCTCTGGCACTGGGTGCCTTGAATGCATCATGAAATCAGGAGATTACCAAGGCATTTTGGAGCTCAATGTTGAACCCAGTGTCAGAAAGCTGGGTCTCCTTCAAAGGTCATGGGTCTTGCAGCAGGACAATGACTCCAAACACACTTCAAAAAGTACCCAGGAATGGTGTCATGGTGTCGAGACAAAATGGTGTCAAGACAAAATGCTGGACTGTTCTGAAGTGGCCAGCAATGAGTTGATGACAGTGATTCCTTGAGACAGTGATTTCTTTCCTTGAGATGGGGCATTCCCTTTACACTGTGTTTATCACCACTCACAAGGTGATGTGTTTTGTCGGCAAAGTGAGACCCACCCTCGGTCTCTTCTCAAAAGATTATGAACCGTGATCGATCTCTAGTTATCTCTCATCTCTTGTTACCTCCCATCTCACATGATCTCAGGTACATTGGTTGTATGACCTCATTTAATTTAGGGGCCTTGGGCACGTGTGCCATGGATCTGGTATGCCCAGTGTGCCATGCATTAATCCGCCACTATATATTGTGAGAAACCACCGGTGAAACCACCTGTTCTCACCCAGATTTAGTGCCCCGCCCACCACGTGACGTGACCTCCTTTGAGCCTCACGCGATTGGGTGGCGATTCGGCACGCGATTGGTGGAGGGTCAGAGAGCGCGGCCGCCATCTTATGCGACGGAACGCGACTCGAAGGCGTCGAGTGGGAAATAGAAAAGGGATTTTCCTTAAGCCTCACGACAGCCGAGTTGTGCTGATCGTTTATAGTTCTGTATTTTACGAGTGAGTAACTCCGAAAGAGAACGAGTGATTCCCGGAGATCGTAGATTGGAACTGTGAGTCATATATTGCCTGCGTCGTGTTGGAGCTTCTGGACGACAGTTCCTGCAGGCCTTGTGCGGTGTATTCCATTCTGTTAATCTCCGATCCCCGGAGATCGTAGATTGGAACTGTGAGTGATATTACCTGCGTCCTGTTTGGAGCTTCTGGTGACGACAGTTCCTGCAGGCTTTTGTGCAGTGTATTCCATTCTGTTGCCATCCCTGGATTTTGTGATCGAGCCAATAAAGCATCGTGCCTTACCCCTAGAAGGCCGATTAAAACACAATTGTGTTTATTGAGTTCTCTCTGTCCACTCCGTGGACTACTTGAAGCCCGGACATTAACGTCCGTATTCCGTGCTGGGAACCATTTCACAGCCGGGATCGCGACAAATGGGTTGCTCGTCCTAGGATCATTCAAGTAAGAGACATTCGAATTGAGACGGGAATTCTGCATCTGCATCTTCTTTGCATCTGCTCACCAGCGGACGCCGTCTTGGAGGAGCCTTCTCACCAGCGGACGCCGTCTTGGAGGAGCCTTCTCGCCAGCGGGCGCCGTCTTGGAGGAGCCTTCTCGCCGTGGGACGCTGTCTTGGGTGGTGCTTCACTGCCGAATAAGTGAATAGCTTCGGATCCCTCCAAACAACCGACAAAAAAAAAAAAAAAACGTGAGTATTTGTACGTGGTATTTTTCTCATTGGCAATTTGATGTGCGGTGGTGATATTGTGTAGTTCGTGTCGTATTTCCCCAACAGAGCGTTGTGTTTGAGCGTTGTGTTTTGTGCCTTGTCTTATGATAACTCGTAGCCAAGCTATGTCGACCAGAGAAGTGAGAGTTCAACCTGATCATGTTGACAGTCGCGTGGGTGGCGATGCGAGCGACGCAATCAGCCTTGACCCAGTCACTAAACCCGATATGTTAGGAAGCGATTCCATCATGACTAAATGCATGCGTTCGCCCTTCTGGACCGGGCTGACTCCGGTTCAACAACTTGACATGTATAACAGGGAGAATGACAGGGCAGAGGCAGAGCGTGCGGCAGCAGAGAGAGAGCGTGAGAGAGAGAGAGAGCGTGCGGCAGCAGCAGAGGCAGAGCGTGCTGCGGCAGCAGAGAGAGAGCATGCGGCAGCAGAGAGAGAGCGTGAGAGAGAGAGAGAGCGTGCGGCAGCAGCAGAGGCAGCAGCAGAAGCTGAACGCGTCAGAGAGCATGAGTTGCGAATGTTGACTGAACGACCGCGGGCAGAGGGGTCTGCTGCAAGAGTCCCGGAAACTGTTCATGTTCGTTTGCCGGACTGGACGGGAGACACGAAGCCAGAAGCGTATCTGGAGATGGCGGAGAAGTTGTTGGCTGCCGGTGGCATTGATGAGAGCTTGTGGGTCGGCCATCTTGTGAGCCATCTATCTGAGAGGGCGAGGGAGGTATATGCGAGGATGGCAACCGAGGACGCAAACAAATACAGGGCATTGAAGGCCGAGATTTTGAACGCCTATGCGGTGTCCGCATGTATTTATAGGAGAAATTTTTTCAGCTGGACTCGTGAGTCCAGTCAAACCTATGAGGAACATTCGCGGGCCTTGTTGGAACAGCTGCAGAGATGGTTCAAGGGGAGCAAGGTTGAGTTACCTCAAGCGGTTGCGGAACTCCTGGTGCGTTACCGTATCGATCAACAGCTTCCGCCTGACTTAGCATTGTTTCTTGTCGACAAAGACACTGTTTCCTTGGCAGACTGCGTCAACCTTATTGATAAACATGTTTTGGCGTGCAAAATGCTGCAAGTCACGCAGTCGCGTCGTAAGACGGAGGAGTCTGCGATCAAGACCGCCCCCCGTCTGCCCGGCGGCTGGATCGAGGGGAGGGGTTCTCCGATGCCCTCCACTGGTGGCGGTCGCGAGCCGCAGACCAGGGCAGGGCCCTGGTGCGATTTCTGCAAACGCGTGGGGCACGGTGAAAACCGCTGCTTCTCTAATCCCGCTAGTCCGGCCTACCGAGGCAACCCTCCTGTTAAGTCGGAGGGAGATCAGTGGAGCTCATCCGCCGGGCCCTCGCACACGACGGTGGCATCGGTGACCGAGGTCACTGCCACCGAGGCTAATTCCATTCATCCACTGTACCAGGATTATTCAGGGACAGCCTTAGTGGGTGGCCCTGATTCGATGCTGAAGTTTGAGGCCCAATACCTTCGGGATACTGGGGCGACACGGTGTGTTCTCCGGGCGGGGGTAGTTCCGGCCTCTCAGATGCGTTATACCGGCGAGTATACCCTCCTTTGGGGCATTGACCGGGTTCTTGGCCGGTATCCCCTTGCCCTCCTCGAGGTCCGGAGTGACATTTTTAAGGGTCCAGTGACCTGTGTGGTGGTACCCTACTACCCGATACCCGGGGTCTCCTTGCTGATTGGCAATGATGCCATGGCCAGGGAGGAGTCATTGACTCTGACCTGTGGGGGGGTCACTAGATCCCAGAGTAAACAGGCGGAGAGAGTGGCGGAGTCAGACATATCTTCACTCTGGCCCGAGGAGCCTAGCGCCTCGACTCCAGTTCCCGACGGTGACGTTGCGTCAGCTGAAGTCCACCCGAGCCTCCCGTCAAGCCACCCTCAGGTGCCGTGCTCCTCAGGGACCGCTCCCGCCATGTCGCGATTCAGCAGGAACGCTAATGCTAAGGTATATGTGGGAAACCTGGGCAATGGAGCAGCGAAAGCCGAGCTAGGGAGGGTCTTCGAACATTACGGACCACTCCGCAACGTATGGGTTGCTCGAAACCCACCTGGATTTGCAGTTGTTGAGTTTGAAGAGCCACGAGATGCTGAAGATTCGGTCAGAGCCCTTGATGGAAGGTTAATTTGCGGATCGCGTGTGTGCGTCGAGATGTCGAATGGCATGTCGCGGCGGCCTCGTTTCAGACGCCCTTTGGTCCGCAGGCCTTTCGACCCGAACGATCGATGTTACCAGTGCGGTGAAAGGGGTCATTACGCATATGACTGTTGTTCTCGACACCGGAGGAGTACCCGCCGCTCTAGGTCTCGGCCCGTTTCCTTCCTGTCAACGCTTCCCCCAACTTGAGTTTGGCCCCCTTGCCTCTCTATTGTGCTTTGTGTGAAGTGTAACTCTTGTAGGGTAGATATTAATGTGGTGTATGGTGTTAAAATTTGTGTGTGAAAAAAAAAAAAACCAAACTGGTTCATTGTTAACCTGTTAATGCCTGTTAATTGCCTGTGCGTTAATAATTGCGTTATTGTTGCGCTATTGCGTTGCGTTGTATTGTTGCGTTGTTGCGTTATTGTTGTTAATAAGTGTTAATAATTGTTAATTGCGTTAATTGCCTGTTAGCGATTACCGCCATCATCTTGCCATGTGATTTGCACCTACTACAAATACTGGTTTTAAAAACGCCGTCTATTCGACGGGGTTTTTACTTAGGGGGGGAGGACTGTGAGAAACCACCGGTGAAACCACCTGTTCTCACCCAGATTTAGTGCCCCGCCCACCACGTGACGTGACCTCCTTTGAGCCTCACGCGATTGGGTGGCGATTCGGCACGCGATTGGTGGAGGGTCAGAGAGCGCGGCCGCCATCTTATGCGACGGAACGCGACTCGAAGGCGTCGAGTGGGAAATAGAAAAGGGATTTTCCTTAAGCCTCACGACAGCCGAGTTGTGCTGATCGTTTATAGTTCTGTATTTTACGAGTGAGTAACTCCGAAAGAGAACGAGTGATTCCCGGAGATCGTAGATTGGAACTGTGAGTCATATATTGCCTGCGTCGTGTTGGAGCTTCTGGACGACAGTTCCTGCAGGCCTTGTGCGGTGTATTCCATTCTGTTAATCTCCGATCCCCGGAGATCGTAGATTGGAACTGTGAGTGATATTACCTGCGTCCTGTTTGGAGCTTCTGGTGACGACAGTTCCTGCAGGCTTTTGTGCAGTGTATTCCATTCTGTTACCATCCCTGGATTTTGTGATCGAGCCAATAAAGCATCGTGCCTTACCCCTAGAAGGCCGATTAAAACACAATTGTGTTTATTGAGTTCTCTCTGTCCACTCCGTGGACTACTTGAAGCCCGGACATTAACGTCCGTATTCCGTGCTGGGAACCATTTCACAGCCGGGATCGCGACAATATACACTACCGGTCAAAAGTTTTAGAACACCTCAATTTTTCGAGTTTTTATTGAAATTTACGCAGTTTAATGTCTCAATGTACTCTGAAATTAAGCATAGAACAAATAAACAATTGGAGATAAAAAAGAAATCATAGAATCATTTTGTTTAACAAAATTTAATTTAAAATTTTGACTCGGCAAAGTAGCCACCTTTTGCAGATATAACCGCCGAACACACTCGTGTTCTTTCTACAATGGAAATCAAATATTGTTTGGGAAGTTCTTCCCAACACTGTTGCAGAAATTCCCACATGTATTGCACTTGGGAGTTGCTTTGCTTTCACCCTTCTCTCCAGTTAATCCCAAACCAGCTTAATGGGGTTTAAGTCTGGAGACTGTGCTGACCATTCCATGATTTGAAGCCTACCGTCTTGTTCTTTTCCTCGAAGGTAATTTTCACATAGCCTGAAGGTGTCTTTAGGGTCATTATCTTGCTGTAGGATGGATGAGCACCTGACAAACTAGGCGTATACCAGAGGGTATTGCATGGCGCTGCAAAATGCTGTGGTAGCCCTTTTGTTTCAGGGTGCCGGTCACTTTGTGCAAGTCGCCCACTCTGGATCCACAAAAGAGCCCCAGACCATCACGCTTCCTCCTCCATGTTTGACAGTTGGTGTCACACACTGAGGAACCATCCTTTCACCTACTCGACAGCGTAAAAAAACCCTGCGTGATGAACCAAATATTTCAAATTTTGATTCATCGGTCCATAAGACCTTCTTCCAGTCTTCAGTAGTCCACTGGCGGTGCTTCATGGCCCAGGCAAGCCTCTTTTTCTTATTTTGCCATCTCAGCAATGGCTTTCTTACTGCCACTCGGCCTGTCAAACCTGCAGCTCGAAGTCTTCTCTTCACAGTTGAAACTGAGACTTGCTTACATCGACCAGTGTTAAGCTGTGCTTGAAGCTGTTGTCATGTGAGCCGCCTATCACGCAAGCTGTTGACTCTCAGAAACTTGTCTTCTGATTCTGTTGAGGCTTTGGGTCTGCCAGACTTCTTCCTGTCAGAGTTTCCTCCAGTTTCCAAGTGCCTTTTGATGGTGTAGGAAACTGTACTCACTGACACCTTGGCTTTCTTTGCAATTTCTCCAAAGGAAAGACCTACACTTTTAAGTGTTATAATGGTCTGTCTGTCTTCCTTTGTTAATTGCCTTTTTCTCACTATTATGATAGCAATATACTACTTCCTGCAGTGCAATATTGTCCAAATAATGCTTCAGAGGGTGTAATAACAGTCTGTTCCAATACTGCTTTTATATAGACAGGGGGTTTGTAATCAAGTAATCAGCAGAGGTTGGGACACCTGTAGGAATTTTTTGCATCAACTTTCAAGACTTAATTTATTTACATTGCTGCAGAACAGCTGTAAGTTGTTAACCCATTACTTGTTCCCTGAAGAGGGCCTTTTTTTTTTACAATATAACTGTGCAATTTACATTATTTTCCCGTTTTTGCGAACCTAAACTTTTTTTTAACCTCGAGCAGTTTACTGCTAACCTTTGTACCATTTCAGGTTATTCACTGGACTTGAATTGCTTAAATTTCAATAAAAACCGGAAAAATTGAGGTGTTCCAAAACTTTTGACTGGTAGTGTATATGTACAGTCATCCCTCGCTATATCGCGGTTCACTTTTCGCGGATTCGGTACATCGCGGTTTTTTCTCGCTAGTATATGTAAAATTATATCGCGGATTTTTCGCTATATCGCGGGATTTTGCGGTATAAATGTATTTTTATATACTATTATTTTAAATATTTTTGTGGTAAAATAAGCATTTTCTAGCCTAAAAAATTAAAAAACGTAAAGAAATAAGAAAAATACAGTATTTAAAACATATTACAAGAAATAAAATACTGTACATAGTGTACAGTAGAAGGGTAGACAAAGAGTCGTGCGTATGGAAAACGCCAGTACATTCATCATCGTCATCACCTTAATCGTCATCAGTACTGCACAGCTAATTCATCATCATCTTCATCACGCAAGTTGTAGTATTGAAGAGCCGGGGCTCTTGCTTGATACGGACGAAATGACGGGCAAGACACAAACTCGTCCGAGAAGATATTTATTCTCAAAACCAACTCGGGAACACTGAAAAGCCCATTTATCGGGCTGCATTATAAAGCACAACCAGAAACCGAAAGCCACGCCTCTCAAGCGTGGCGTGCTTCGGTGAATCGGTGGTCACGTGATCAACAGGTGTAGCTGATTATACCCGCAAAGCGCGGCACGCTTTAGCGGTCACGTGACCAGCCACTCTCACGCCGGGAATCCCCGCCGGTGACGTCACCGGCTGGAGCAAGGAGATTCTGATGCTGGTCTTGCTTGGGGAACCCATGGGTAGCTACAGTATCTTCAATGGTGAGTACCCATTAGAATTTTATATGTTGTTAAAATTACGTATGTTTAAGAGTGTAAAAAGTGTTTAAGAGTATAGGAAGTGTTTATAAGAGTATGGGAAAGGTTAATAAGAGTGTGGGGAGTTCATAATGCTTTAAAAGATATATATAAAAATAAAAAAAATATGGTCGCTACTTCGCGGATTTTCGTTTATCGCGGGGGGTTCTGGAACGTAACCCCCGCGATAAATGAGGGTTCACTGTATATGTAATATGTATATATATATATATATGTATATATATATATATATATATATATATATATATATATATATATATATATATATATATATATATATATATATATATACATATACAGTGAAACCTTGACTTACGAGTGCACCAACTTACGAGTTTTCCGAGATACGAGCCGTCGCTCGGGCGGTTTATTGCTTTGAGATGCGAGCCGAGATCTGAGTTACGAGCTTACGCCACCCGCCACCAAGTGGGTTCCGGTCACGTGGTTATCTTGCCGTGCAAGCATCTCTGCCGGAAATCGCTGCTGCTTTGTTTTCGCATTTTGGTTATTTTGGAGCTTACGCCACCCGCCACCAGGTGGGTTCCGGTCACATGGTTATCTTGCCGTGCAAGCATCTCTGCCGTATATCGCTGCTGCTTTGTTTTCGCATTTTGGTTATTTTGGAGCTTACGCCACCCGCCACCAGGTGGGTTCCGGTCACGTGGTTATCTTGCCGTGCAAGCATCTCTGCCGTATATAGCTGCTGCTTTGTTTTCGCATTTTGGTTATTTTGGAAAATTTCTTAGTTTTAACCATGGGTCCTAAGAAATTGAGTGCCAAGGGCAGTACTGAGAAGAAGAAGAGGATGATGTGCTTGGATATAAAACACGCAATCGTCGAAAAACATGAGCGAGGTGTGCGTGTTGTCGACTTGGTGAGGCATTACGATCGTAGTACTTCTACGATATGTACGATTTTGAAGCAGAAGGAGTCGATAAAGGCTATAACGCCAGCCAAGGGCGTTACGATTATTTCAAAGCTCCGGACCTCTATCCATGAAGAGATGGAGAAGTTGTTGTTTGTGTGGTTGACGGAGAAGCAGCTCGCAGGAGATACCGTGACCGAGAACATCATGTGTGAGAAGGCCCGAGACATTTACGGGGATTTGGTGCAGCAGGCGGCGGGAACATCAACGGACAAGGCATCGGAAGTCATTCAAAGCCAGTCGGGGATGGTTTGATAATTTTAAGAAGAGGACCGGCATTCACTCCGTCGTCAGGCATGGTGAGGCAGCAAGCTCGGATGTGAAGGCAGCTGAAGATTTTATTATAACTTTTGCCGAACTGATAGAAGCCGAACGATACATCCACCAGCAAATCTTCAACTGTGACGAGACAGGGCTCTTCTGGAAAAAGATGCCGAGGAGGACGTATATAACGGCAGAGGAGAAGAGCATGCCAGGCCACAACTTGTTCAGAGTGCCGGCGATAGCTCGCCTTCTCTTTGTGGAAAACACGGTGAGATCCTTAACATCCAACAACTAATGGGACGCAAACGGGGCGCCCAGTTTAGCGGTACACACATTGATGAATCACCCTGCCTGTGATTCACCCATGACAGGTTATAGCTGGTTCGGGATTCAAACCCAGGCTGGACAGTTTAGAGTCAAGTGTGCGTACCTCCAGTCCAGGCCATCCTGCCAACTTGTATGCTGCATACAGGTGAAATATAAAGCGCGAGATATTTTTATATATACTGTATATTTAAAAAAAAATTGGTGTGGTTTTTGGCGGGCTGGAACGGATTAATAGCATTTCAATGCATTTTAATGGGGAAATTTAATTTGAGAAACGAGCAAATTGAGTTACGAGCTCGGTCACAGAACGAATTAAACTCGTAAGTCAAGGTTTCACTGTATATATATATATATATATATATATATATATATATATATATATATATATATATGTATGTATATATATATATATATCTATATGTATGTATGTATGTATGTATGTATATATCTCTATATATATCTCTATATATATATATATATAATTCTATATATATAATTTTATATATATAATTCTATATATATAATTCTATATATATAATTCTATATATATAATTCTATATATATAATTCTATATATATAATTCTATATATATAATTCTATATATATATATATATATACAGACTTGGCATTTAATATGGAATATTTTTTTTTCTTGACGGGTTTACTTTCTTAACTCAGTATATCAATCTGATGAGTTTCTTTTACACTTTGGTGATTTATTTGTTAAAAGAACCATGTCACTGATTGTCTGTCGCAGCAAGAAGTCAACAATAGGATTATATCACAGGTGGCGTGGCAAAATGTACGGACAGGTGCATTTGATTCGGGTATACAAGGGTTGTTGCGTTCTTTATTAGTGGAAAACAACTGCTGCACGTCTCCAAAAGTTATTGCCGCTTCCTCTGGAGATGGTCCGTCAACTCGACAATGCTGTTTGTCATGGAGTGGTGGCTTTAGGAAATTACGGCATGAAACAGCGTGCTATTGCTCGGCAGTATGGCATCACTCAAGGTCAGGTGTCAAAGATCCTGAAACGAAATGCTCAGAGGGGTGTCCCTACTCCAATACCGAGGCCAGGACGTCCCCGCAGAACCACAAGGAGGGATGATCGCCAGCTGCACCGGTTAGTCCGCAATGGCCGTACCAAGTCAGCTAATCGGCTTAGGGCTGAGTGGCAGCAACTGACAAATGTGCCTGTATCCAGAAGGCTAGTCAACCAACGACTGGTTCAAGCAGGCTATCGTGCTAGGCGTCCCCTGAGAAAGACACGCCTGACCAGACAACACTGCCAGCGCCGATTGCAGTGGGCCAAAGAGCACCGTCAATGGCAGCCAGGACACTTGAATCACATGATCCTCAGTGACGAGTCTAGATTTCTGGTCTATCGTCAAGATGGCCACGTCCGAGTGCGCAGACAAGTGCATGAAGCCTACAACAAAGATTGTATAGTGCCAAGAGTCCAAGCTGGAGGTGGTGGGGTGACCGTTTGGGCTGCTTTTCATGCAGGGGGAAAAACTGACCTGGTTGTTCTGAATGGAAACCTGAACCAGTTCAAGTACAGGGCCATTCTGGAAAAAACATTGCTTCCATTAGCTCGTGCAGCCTTTCGAGGAAACTTTGTCTTCCAAGATGACAATGCACGGCCTCATCGTGCTCGCATGATCCAACACTTTCTTGCTGACCGTGGTGTAGAGCATATGGAGTGGCCTGCCATGTCCCCGGATATGAATCCGATAGAGAACTTGTGGGCAGAATTAACGCGTCAAATCGACCACTTGGACCAGCAGCCGACCTCTGTGCGTGAGTTGCAGCAGGCTATTGTCACTGCAAGGCAAGCGATTCCTGTCCAAACCTTGGCAAATCTCGTGAACAGCATGCCTCAACGTGTACGTGCTCTCCTGAATGCTCGTGGGGGTTACACGAAGTACTGAACTGTAATTTTACTGTCCGTAATCCCAGTCGTAATTTAACTTTTGTTTTTGTTAAAAAATAATTGGCTCATGTGCAAAATAAAGAGATACTTCTGGAAAACCTACAGAAGTTTACACAGTACTGTCCATGAATTGAGTTCGATATCAGTTTTCATCACTTTCAAGGATCAATTTATTTATTTCAAAATGTCAAATGTGGTTTTTGTTTCTTTTAAAGGTCACATTAACAAAATCTAGAATAATTTCAACATAATTCCATTGAACTTTTGGTTCTAAGACATCTTGAAAAGTAAGTTCATCCCCACAAAAAAAAATTCCATATTAAATGACAAGTCTGCATACATATGTATATATATATATATAAATATATATATATATATATATATATATATATATATATATATATATAGATATATATATATATGTATGTATATATATATATATATGAAGGAGCTGCGCTCCAACGCGAGTCGAAAGAATTGACGTGACCAAAGACGGAATTCGTCCGAGTTGCTTTATTGAAACAAAACAGCTCAGGTACTCTGAAAAGCCCGTTTATCGGGCAGCAATATATATACACATTTATGCCGGGGCGTTTGCCTGGGAAAACCGAGACCGGGCATGCCCGGGTGTCAAGGGCGAGTCCTGGAAAGGCGAGTCTGGACATGCCCGGGCGTCCTGGACGCGGCCTGGCAAGTCGAGGCTGGGCGTGCCGGAGCGCTCTGGGCGAGCCCTGGAAAGGCGAGAGCGGGCATGCCCGGACGCTCTGGGCGAGCCCTGGAAAGGCGAGAGCGGGCATGCCCGGGAAAGACAAGACCGGGCGTGCCGGGGGGTTCGGGCGTGCCCGGGAACAGCGAGTCCGGGCATGCCCAGGAGAGGCGCGCCTGGGCCCGTCCGGACGAGCCCGGCATGGCGATCGCGCCCTGGCCGCGTCCTGGCAGGTGCAAGGCGATTGTGTACATCCAGCGGGAACCGCTACACACGCCCCTCCAGAATCGACCTGCACCGGCAGGGTCAATTTAAGGGGGGTCCGGATGACCCGGCCGAAGCGACCCCTGGAGGGTGGTGGGGGGGGGGGGGGTCCGATCTGGTGGTGGGTGGTGGAGCGGGGGGAACTGTGGACGGGGGGCGGCCTCGCCGCGGAGGAATGGCCAACCGTGGTGGTCGGTCGACGTCCACGTGCGCCGGTTTGAGGCGGTCCACAGAGATCCGGTCCGACCGGCCGCCGAAGTCGACGACGAAGGACTTGTCGCCCCGTCGCAGGACCCGGAAGGGCCCGTCGTACTGCGTCCGGAGTGGCCCCCAGGTGCGCGTCATGACGCACAAAGACGTCCTCCGCTGTGCGAAGCGCCGGAGGGACGTAGGACTGGGGGCCACCGTGGCGGGACGTTGGCACGGGGGCAAATCGTCGGGCGGCCTCCTGGAGGTCCGAGCGCTGGTGTGCGGCGGACCAGGGACTGGTAGCGTCGGGCACGAACTCGCCCGGGACGCGGAGCGGCTGGCCGTAGACGAGCTCGGCGGCGGACGCCCGGAGGTCCTCCTTGGGGGCCGTGCGGAGGCCCAAAAGGACCCACGGCAGCCGGTCGGCCCAACCGTCGTCATGAAGGCCGGCCATGAGTGCGCCCTTCATGGAGCGGTGAAACCGCTCGCACAACCCGTTGGCTTGGGGGTGGTAGGCCGTGGTGCGGTGCAGCGTGACCCCCAACGAGCGGGCGACCGCGCCCCAAAGTTCGGACGTGAACTGTGGGCCGCGGTCGGACGAGATGTCCGCCGGTGCGCCGAAGCGCGCGACCCAGGTGGCGATGAACGCCTGCGCCACGTCGGCGGTGGTGGTGGAGGTGAGGGGCACGGCCTCCGGCCACCTGGTGGTCCTGTCCACCATGGTGAGCAGGTGGGTGAACCCCCGCGATGGGGGCAGGGGACCCACCAGGTCCACGTGGACGTGGTCGAAACGCCGTGCAGGCACGGTGAAAGGTGCTAGCGGGGCCTGGGTGTGGCGGTGGACCTTGGCCCGCTGGCAGGCCGTGCAGGCGTTGGCCCAGTCGCGGACGTTCCGTCGAAGGCCGTGCCAGACGAAACGCGCCGACACCAGCTTCTGAGAAGCTTTCCGGCCCGGGTGAGAAAGGCCGTGGATGGAGGCGAAGATGCGGCGCTGCCAGGAAACAGGCACGATGGGGCGAGGCTGGCCCTGGGAGACGTCGCAGAGCAGGACGGTGCCCGCGAAGGGGATGTCGGCCAGGCGGAGGCCCGTGTCCGCCGCCCGGAGGGCCTGCACCGAGGTGTCGGTGGTCTGGTCGGCCGCCATGAGCGCGAAGTCCACGCTGAGGTGGACCGCGTTCGCGCTGGCCCGAGAAAGACAGTCGGCCAGGGCGTTGTCTTTGCCGGCGACGTGCCGGATGTCCGTGGTGAATTCCGACACGGCGGAGAGGTGGCGCTGCTGGCGGGCCGACCACGGCTCCGTGACTTTGGCCATTGCGTAGACCAACGGCTTGTGGTCGACGAAAGCCGTGAACGGGCGGCCCTCCAGGAGGTGTCGGAAATGGCGAACGGCCAGGAATAGACCGAGCAGCTCGCGGTCAAACGTGCTGTATTTTAACTCGTTCGGCCGGAGTTGCCGGCTGAAAAAAGCGAGTGGCTGCCAAACCCCGTCCACCCATTGTTCATGGACGGCGCCCACCACGTAGTTGGAGGCGTCCGTAGTGAGGGCGATGGGCGCGTTGAGCACCGGGTGAGCCAGCAGCGTTGCGTCGGCGAGGGCCCGTTTTGCGCTCGCGAAGGCCGCGTCCATGGCCGCGGACCAAACGATGTCATGCTTGGCCGGCTTGCCCCGGAGGGCCTCGTAAAGGGGCCGCATGAGCTGAGCAGCGCGGGGCACGAATCGGTGATAAAAATTCACCATGCCGAGGAACTCTTGTAGGGCCTTGATGGAACGGGGACGCGGGAACGTGGTGATGGCCTCGACCTTGGTCGGCAGCGGCACGGCCCTGGTCTTGGTGATGCGGTGGCCCAAAAAGTCAACGGTCGTCGTGCCGAAGTGGCATTTGGCCGGGTTGACAATTAAGCCGTGCTCGCTGAGGCGACCGAACAGTGTTCGGAGGTGGAGGAGGTGCTCGGCGCGGGACGTGCTGGCGACGAGGATGTCGTCCAGATAGACGAAAAGAAATGGCAGGTCGCGCAGCACGCCGTCCATTAAGCGCTGGAACGCCTGGGCCGCGTTCTTGAGGCCAAACGGCATCCTCAAAAATTCGAACAGGCCGAACGGCGTGATGACGGCCGTCTTCGGGACGTCGGCCACCCGGACAGGTACCTGGTGGTATCCCCGTATCAGGTCAATTTTGGAAAATATGACCCGTCCCGCCAAACGGGCGGAAAAGTCCTGGATGTGCGGGATCGGGTACCTGTCGGGGATGGTAGCGTCGTTGAGGCGGCGGTAGTCGCCACACGGGCGCCATCCGCCCCCCGGCTTTGGCACGATGTGCAGTGGTGAGGCCCACGCGCTATCGGAGCGCCGCACGATGCCGAGGTGCTCCAACGCGTCGAACTCAGCCTTTGCCATGGCGAGCTTGGTCGGGTCGAGGCGGCGGGCCCTGGCATAGACCGGCGGGCCCTTAGTGGGTATGTGGTGCTCGATCCCATGCCGCACTGCGACGGCCGAAAACGTCGGCCGCGTGAGGGCCGGGAATTCCGCGAGCAGGCGAGCGAACTCGTTCGCCGTCGGGAGGGCGCACGCCAGTTCGGTCGGCGCGGAGCTGCTCATCGTGCACGCCAGGGAGCTGAAGGTCTCGGCGTTGACAAGGCGACGTCGTTTGACGTCGACCAGCAGCCCGTGCGCGCAGAGGAAGTCGGCGCCCAGCAAAGCCATGGGGACGCAGGCGGTCACAAAGGTCCACTGAAAGCGCTGGCTGCCGAAGCAGAGGGTGACGTCGCGCGGGCTGAAAGTGCGTATGGCCGAGCCATTAGCAGCGACCAAAGAGGGGCCGCAAACGGCGTCCCGCCTGTCCTGCTCGGAGGCGGGTATGACGCTCAGTTGGGCGCCGGTGTCACAACGGAAACGCCGCCCGGACGCTTTGTCCCGAATAAAAAGCAAGTTGCCCGAGTGGCCGGCGCTCATGGCTGGGAATGAACGCCGGCCCGGCCGTTTCCCGACTTGCCGAAAGTGCATGGGGGTCGGCACGTCCGAGCCTTGTGTCCGAACCTGGCGTGGTAATAACACCACGCCTGGTCAGGTGGAGGCCCCGGCCATCGTGTCGGAAGCGGTCGGCGTGGCGTGGCGGCTGCCAGTTGCACCGGCAGTACGGCCTCCAACCGCGCAGGGCGCTCGGGCGTCGTGGGCGTCGCCTCAGACGGCGGCAGGCTCCAGGTAGCCGCGCCGATGTGCTGGCCCGCCGAGGAGATCTTATCGGCTTCCCTGGCGAGGGCGCGGGGATCGGTGAGCGACGTGCCAGCCAGGGCGAGGCGTACCGGGTGAGGCAGCTGGCGAAGGAACAGCTCGCGGAACAGAAAATCTGGAGAGTGCTCACCGAGCAACGAGAGCATATAGTCCATGCGCTCGGACGGGCGCGTGTCGCCGAGCTCGGGCAGGTCAAGCAGGCGCCATGCGCGTGCCGCCGGTGAGAGGGCGAAAGCGTCGAGGAGGAGCGTCTTCAGCGCGTCATACTTGTCAGCAGCCGGCGGGTGCTCGAGGAGGCTCAGGGCGCGGGCCGCGGTGGCGGAACCGAGCGCTGCCACGACATGGTGGAAGCGGGTGTCGTCCGCGGTGATGCCTCGCAGGGCGAACTGGGAGTCCGTCTGGGCGAACCAAACAGCCGCGTGAGCCTCCCAGAAGGTAGGCAGTTTAAGACTCACTGCCGTGTCCATGTCGGTAGGTCACCAATGAAGGAACTGCGCTCCAACGCGAGTCGAAAGAATTGACGCGACCAAAGACGGAATTCATCCGAGTTGCTTTATTGAAACAAAACAGCTCAGGTATTCTGACAAGCCCGTTTATCGGGCAGCAATATATATACACATTTATGCCGGGGCGTTTCCCAGGAAAACCGAGACCGGGCATGCCCGGGTGTCAAGGGCGAGTCCTGGAAAGGCGAGTCTGGACATGCCCGGGCGTCCTGGACGCGGCCTGGCAAGTCGAGGCTGGGCGTGCCCGAGCGCTCTGGGCGAGCCCTGGAAAGGCGAGAGTGGGCCTGCCCGGACGCTCTGGGCGAGCCCTGGAAAGGCGAGAGCGGGCATGCCCGGGAAAGACGAGACCGGGCGTGCCCGGGAGGTTCGGGCGTGCCCGGGAACAGCGAGTCCGGGCATGCCCAGGAGAAGCGCGTCTGGGCCCGTCCGGACGAGCCCGGCATGGCGATCGCGCCCTGGCCGCGTCCTGGCAGGTGCAAGGCGATTGTGTTCATCCAGCGGGAACCGCTACATATATATATATATATATATATACTTGACTTTTTCACATTTTGTTGTTACAGCTTGCATTTAAAATAGATTAAATTGAGATTTTTTTTCACTGATCTACACATAATCTATATATATGAAACACAGTTTGTGTGTGTGCGTGTGTGTGTGTGTGATGTTACCGATAGACTCCGAAACGGAGAGGCTCACGTGCTTGATATTTGGCATAGACATGGCCATTGAGCCTGGGACGAACATGGCTGAGACCATATTTGACGAGATCCATATTTTGTATTCATATTTACCTCAGCGCATTTCAGCGAAGTTCCCGCTAATCTCAGCCAGTGCGAGCAGCTCGCTGATTCGCTCAGAGCGATCACGTGATGTTCCATCCCGTCACACGTCACACATTTGCACGTGATTCAGGGCGAAAAGCGATTGCGTTTTTCACCTTCATGCGACCTGAAAGCGGGCATGCCCGGGAAAGGCTGGGCGTGCCCGAGCGCCCGAGCCCGAGCGCTTTCATGCGGGCTGAAAGTGCGTATGGCCGAGCCATTAGCAGCGACCAAAGAGGGGCCGCAAACGGCGTCCCGCCTGTCCTGCTCGGAGGCGGGTATGACGCTCAGTTGGGCGCCGGTGTCACAACGGAAACGCCGTTGTTGGGCGAATGTTCGGGTTTGTGTCGATTCGGGTTTGTGTTCGGGTTCGGGTTTGTGTCGAAACACGTGTTTTGTGTCGATTTTGTGCGATATGAATTAAATTTTAATTCATATTTCGTGTTTACGAATTCGAATACGAAGGATTTCCCCTTTCCCCTTTCGATTTCGAATACGAATCGAATACGAGCTTGAGTCGAGAGGGCGAATGTTCGGGTTGGGAATGTACGGGTCTCCCCTCCCCCACCCGGCAATGCCGGGTACTTCTGCTAGGATCACGTGATGTTCCAACTTTGCCGCCATAATCTCACAGTTTTGCGTTCGCACGTAATTCAGTTTTTTCACATTTCAGCGAGGAACATTGCCATTCACACCACATCGGTTTTTTTTCACTTTCATCTGATATTTGTGATTTATTTCAAACAAACTGTATTTCCCATCTACACGGCCATGTATTCCTATTAACGTTATGTAAAGTACATAAATTGTGTGGATTACATCATTTCTGGATGTGATCAATTGCCAGTAACCATCTATATCCCTCCCCTCCCCTCCCCCCATCCCCCCATCCCCCCTCCCCCCTCCTCCCCTCCCCCTCCCCTCCCCCCGCCCCTCCCCCCTCCCCTCCCCTCCTCCCCCTCCCTCCCCCTCCCTCCCCCTCCCTTTCCCCCCTCCCCCTCCCTTTCCCCCCTCCCCCTCCCTTTCCCCCCTCCCCCTCCCCCTACCCTCCCCCTCCCTTCTCCCTCCACCCTACCCTCTCCCCTTCCCCCATCCCCTTTCCCCTCCTCTCCCCCTCCCCTCCCTCTCCCTTTCCCCCATGCCCCTCCCTTTTCCCCCTACCCCTTCCTTTCTGCCCTACCCCTTCCCCATCCCCCTCCCTTTCCCTCATGCTCCTCCCTTTCCCCCCTACCCCTTCCTTTCTGTCCTACCCCTTCCCCACCCCTCTCCCCCTCCCCTCCCCCCTCCCCCTCCCCTCACCCTCCACCTCCCCCTCCAATTCCCCCACCCCCTCCACCTCCCCCACCCCCTCCACCTCCCCCACCCCCCTCGCCCTCCCCCTCCACCTCCCCCTCCCCCTCCACCTCCCCCACCCCCTCCTCCCCTCCCCTTGTGTGGCCTACCACTTTGCGGCTGAGCTGTTGTTGCTCCTAGACGTTTCCACTTCACAATAGCAGCACTTACAGTTGACCGGGGCAGCTCTAGCAGGGCAGAAATTTGATGAACTCACTTGTTGGAAAGGTGGCATCCAATGACGGTGCCACGTTGAAAGTCACTGATCTCTTCAGTATGGCCCATTCTACTGTCAATGTTTGTCTATGGAGATTGCATGGCTATGTGCTTGATTATATATACCTGTCAGTAATGGGTGTGGCTGAAATAGCCGAATCCACCAATTAGAATGGGTGTTCCCATACTTTTGGCCATGTAGTGTCTTTCTCTGCGCTGGCATTGCAGCAACCGAATGTATTTTCCTGCCAAGGAACTGCTTCAGCAGATCTGATTCTCTGGAGTCAGAGTATCATCATCGATGATGAATCTCTGTTAATCCCATTACTCAAACGTATTGTCTTAATTTACCTGAAAAGTTTCCATCATATTTTGCTAAGTTACATCTTGTAATGCAATTTTTAGTTCTGATGCAATTCAATGGTCTGGCTTTTTCAGTCATCTCTGCTGCAGCTGGCCCACCACGATTGTCAACCGACACAAAAATGACTTGCATCTCACGGCATTATTATATATCCGTTAAATGCAATGCAACAGGAATTTCTTTTAATCCACCTCATTTTTGGTTTGTAAACTAAATGTGCTTTCAACGGCTCATTTGAACAGGGTGTTTAATCATCGGACTGTGATCATATTTATCAAGACGGCAACCCCACTCAATTGCTCTTACTTAGCCAGTTCAGCTGGACAGGATGAATGTGATTACAGTTTCAATATGTCCAATTAAATCTGGATCGCAGTTGGATTTTGAGTTTGCGTCATAATTATGCCCTGTATGCTTGACTCCCATCTTAGAAAGCTTCTTTTGGAAGCGTGGGGTTTTAAAGCTACCTTTAATTGTATATTTTCATTCTCATAGAAGAAAATACTCCTTTATTCTATCTTTTGTATTATTCAGAGGAAGACTATTCAGTTTTTAATTTTTTTTCGTTCTGAACAACTTCATGTGTCAGTTCCCTGTACAAAAGGAAGAGGTGAAAAGTGATGCCACAATGCAATTTGCTTTTTTGTAAGTCTGGAGTTGGCAGGCTTAGAGGTTGGGTAAGTAGGGGGCATGGGTTGGGGAGGTTAATTATTGTGGCATGCATTGTGTGTGTGTGTGTGTGTGTGTGTGTGTGTGTGTGTGTGTGTGTGTGTGTGTGTCTGTGTGTGTCCATTTTTATCTCCATAATTCGGCTTTCACAAGGTGGAATGGAGTCCTTCCAGGACTCGAAGTATCCACCTTCGTTTCAGTGAAGGATCATGATTCATGGGCTAAGTTGTGAAATTGTGTTGTTCTCAGATTTGTTCCGAGGGCTCTTTTCAGGATCGTCACTGAGCTCTCCAACTGTACTTCAATTGTGGTAATGTTCCTCCGGATTGTTTGTAGGATCTTTGCGAGGTTCTTAGTTATCATTCCTTTTGCCCAAATTATCACTGGTACAATTTTGGCGCTCTTCAGCTTCCAAGATATTTTCACTTCATTCTTGAGGTCTTGATATTTGGTCATTTTCTTGATTTCTGCATTGTTTAGACCAAAATAATTGGGTACTGAAACCTTTATTAACAATGTCTTATTTTCCTTTTTGTATCCGAGTGCTTTGTCTGGTCGCAGTGCTTTGTTTTGTATGTTCACGCTGGATGGGATCATCACGTCGTCCGTGAGCATTATGTCCTTGTTTTTTAATGATTGCTCTTGTTTCATGTTTCCATGAGTTTTGTGGAACTGGGATATTGAAATGTGCCAGTGGATTACCCTGCATTTGTTGTTGTTGTTGTTGTTGTTGTTATTGCATAGCCCTGGACAGTTCTCTCGAAAAAGCCCGCATCACGGAGACAGCCGATCAATCCCGCAGGAGCAACCCAGAAATCCCCCACATCCAGGATGTTTTACCCCACCTTCACAAAGTCAGAGCAGAGACAGAGAAAGAGAGCCGGCCCATGGGGACCGATCGGCACTCTGACCGTTGCCGCACTGCCCTGATGAATCTGTGCAGCAGGGAAGAATGGGGAAGACTTGGCCCCGATTTGCATTGGGGGGAGGGAAAGCCTCTTCGCTTCGCAAAGTATCCACCTTCTTTTCAGTAACCACTGCGAAGAGGCTTTCCCGATAGTTGTACATACCTTGTTGTGCCTTTGTGTGCACAGCTGTTCTGACATGAGCTTTTATACATTCTGATATGAGGTGACACTTGCTTTCTGGTTCTACCTTGTAAAATCTACACTTGTCTTCATCAATAATTATCACTGGGGAATTTCCTCTTGATGTTGCTTATTCTTTTCCAAGTTTGGGATCCAAAATCCGCTTCATTGTTATGGTTGTGCGTGTGTGTGTGTGAAGTCAGTATAGCTGTGTGTAGAGAAAGAGGAAGTATGTGTCGAGGAAGTCAGTATATATATTTATCTCTCTACACACACACACACACACACACACACACACACACACACACACACACACACACACACACACACACACTAACACACTAACACACACACACACACACTCGTGTTTGTGGGTGCATGTGGGTTTTGCATGTGTGCATGCACTTGTTAGCTGATGTGGATACGCATGTGCACGGTAGTGTCCACGTGTCCACACATCCATGCTTGTGTCTGAGGGAGCTAGTGTGTGCATGGTTGTCCGTGGATGTGTACCATTGACCTTGGGTGCCTGCTCGTGTCTGTGGGTGTGTGTTAGTGTCTATGGTTACACGCTAATGTCCATGTTTGTTTGTATGTGTGTGTGTGTGTGTGTGTGCATTTGTGTTCGCTGGTATACATGTGCATTCATATCTGTGAGTCGGTACATGGGTTACGCGCATCATTTCTGTGGGGTTTTTGTAAATAGTCGTGTGTGATGCATGCACGTGCTAATGTGTGTGGGTGTGCCTGCTTGCTTGTGTACATGCGTGCATTGGTGTCATCGGGTCTGTGCACATGGTAGTGTCCGCAGGTCCACATGCGCGCCTGTCTTTAACGAACGTTGATACCAACAATATAATGCATTAATTATATCGACGTTTGTGCATCTTTGTCTTGTGTACCTGTTCTGGAATTGGAATTGATCAATTGTACTTTACTAACCAGTTCATACAAGGTGTACAAATTAGCCCCATACATTAGTTGTAACATTCTGACTGCAAGGTGTCTATATAAAATAATTATTTTTGTAACATTAGTCCAACAACGTTTTTGTTTCTTCCACATTTCTGTGAAAACATTAATCAAACCTGTACCTACAACAATTAACAACAAGAAAAAGAGCAATCACAGAGTGCAAACCCTCGCCAGGATGTATTTTCAGTGGTTTTAAGGCTTTTGTGTTAAAACAAATATGGCGGCCGAACTACGTGACCGATGACGTCATCATTATTATTTTTTCTAAACTAATTTATTCCTAGATTCTGCTCAAGAAATTTCATCTTGATCGGATGAAGTTTTGTACTTGTTGAATTATGACGTCATAATGGAGGCACATATGACATTATCATTAACATATTTTATTCCCCATGGAGAGTTCTTTACAATGAGCCATGTCTCAATTTTTTCTATTCAGCGCTTTCGGAGATATAGAGGTGCAAAGTTTTACGTTTCTTCAAAAATGGCGGCCGAACCACGTGACCGATGACATCATCATTAATTTTTTTTCTCCACCAGTTTATGCCGAAATGGCGCTCAAGAAATTTCATCGTTGGATGACGTATTGTACTTGTCGAATTATGACATCATAATGGAGGCATCTATGACATCATCATTAACATATTTTATTCCCCATGGAGAGTTCTTTACAATGAGCCATGTCTCAATTTTTTCTATTCAGCGCTTTCTGAGATATAGAGGTGCAAAGTTTTTCGATTTTTTTAAGATGGCGGCCGAACCACGTGAACTATGACGTCATAATTATCATTAAAAAAATTATACAGGTGGAGTTGCACCGATGGTGAAAATTTCCTGTCAATCGGACCAACGGTTGCAGAGAAAATCATATTTATTCTGTGCGGACAAACAGACAAACAAACAAACAAACAGACAAACAGACAAATGAAAGATCACTCGTAGAGCGACACTTGGCAAAACAGAACAAAGTGGTATGGCACTCAGTAGAGCATCTTTTTAACCTCAAAAATAGTTGGTGGTTGAATTCAGTTGGCTGATATGAAAATCCCATTCAAATTTCAAGTCAATCAGATGAATATTGAAGCTTTTAGAAATTTGAAAAAAGCAGTTGACCTTGGGCCTATGTTGACCTTTTGGCCTATGCTGATCTCAGAAATAGTTGGTGGTTGAATTCAGTTGGCTGATATGAAAATCCTATTCAAATCTCAAGTCAATCGGATGAATATTGAGGATTTTAGAAATTCGAAAAAAGGTGGTTGACCTTTGGCCTATGTTGACCTTTTGGCCGATGCTGATCTCAGAAATAGTTGGTGGTTGAATCCAGTTGGCTGATATGAAAATCCTATTCAAATTTCAAGTCAATCAGATGAATATTGAAGCTTTTAGAAATTTGAAAAAAGCAGTTGACCTTGGGCCTATGTTGACCTTTTGGCCTATGCTGATCTCAAAAATAGTTGTTGGTTGAATTCAGTTAACTGATGTGTATATCCCATTCAAATTAAAAGTGAATCATATGAAAATTGAGGATTTTAGAAATTTGAAATTGTTGTTGACTTTTGGCCTATGTTGCTCTTTTGGCCTATGGTGATCTCAAAAATAGTTGTTGGTTGAATTCAGTTAACTGATGTGTATATCCCATTCAAATTAAAAGTGAATCATATGAAAATTGAGGATTTTAGAAATTTGAAATTGTTGTTGACTTTTGGCCTATGTTGCTCTTTTGGCCTATGGTGATCTCAAAAATAGTTGGTGGTTGAATTCAGTTTGCAGATATGTATATCCTTTTCAAATTTCAAGTCAATCGGATGGAAATTGAGGATTTTATAAATTTGAAAAAAATGGTTGACCTTTGGCCTATGTTGACCTTTTGGCCTACGCTGATCTCAAAAATAGTTGGTGGTTGAATTCAGTTTGCCGATATGTATATCCTATTCAAATTTCAAGTCGATCGGATGAAAATTGAGGATTTTAGAAATTTGAAAAAAGTGGTTGACCTTTGGCCTATGTTGACCTTTTGACCTTTTGATCCCCAAAATATATAGGATTTTGTCCGACCACGAACTCTACCATTTGGTGCAGTTTCGTGAAGATCGGTTTAAAATTGTGACCTGTAGGCAAGTATAAGTGAGCGGACAGACAAACACACACACACACACACACACACACACAGTCACACACCCAAACAAACACACACACACACACACAAACCGGAGTGAGCAACATACTTGCAAATTTTTTTTTTTTTTTTGGCCAAGTAACAAACGGACTCAAATGCAATACCCTATCCTCTGGCGAGGGTAACTAGAGTGAAGTCGATGGCACACCATCGCAAATCCCCACCTAAATCAAAGTTTAAAGATGTGAATAAGTTCCACCAGGAATGACCCAATATCAAAATATGAGGTAATTTTTGACCCTCGTGATCCCAAGTCCCCACCCCCTGGGGCTTTACCAGGGTCGGTTCCAAAAAACCGTTCCACATTCATGCTTCCCCCAATATCGATTGCATATACAGTGCAAAGTTAGATTTTAAAAGATTTTTTAATGTGCCTGTAATTGCATTTTTCGGTATTTGATCTTTTGCCCCGCCACAGTGGGTGGAGCCAAAAATGGCACTGCTCCTGCACCTTCTTGCCATTTAGTGATCACAACTTCCAAATTTGGTGAATTTCTGCCCAACTGTTTAGATATTTAGGAGGAGATAGCATGATGGACAGACAGACGGATGGACGGACTGAGCCAATTCCAATATTTTTCAAAAAGCGTGGGGATAATAAATAGTGTTTAATCCAACCCTCTTCCCACCTCCTCACTGATATTACCAGTGGCACGTACATGTTTTGTGATACGGTAATTGCTGTCGTGAACTTTGGTACGTATTGTATGTAATTAGCACTGCCTTGAAATGGGATGGTGATACCACGTACCACAGGCACCCCTGCTGTGGGTGAGAGGACTCTGGGAAATGTTGTTTGAGCAAATCACAGTTGGGGAGCTTTCTGAGTCATGATCATATGCCATAATCAATTTTATACTTGTATTCACAGATCGAGATGAAACACTTCTATTCATGAATGATACTGTGCCCGATGATTGAAATTCTCACTGGTTTGTTCACACTACATTCAATGCTTCCTGGCTGAACGTTTCAGCCAAAAATAGTTTCTGGCTTTGGGAAAAGTACAAATTTGAATTGTTCATTCAGGTTTTTATTGGGTTTTTTTGTAGGTAACTGTTTCACTCTTCTGATGATTCCATTATTCATCTGCGCATGTGTTTTACATGAGAATCCTCCCTCTTCCCACCCCCCCCCCCCCCCCACCCTCCTGCACCAAAAGTGTACATTGCATATATTTAACAAATATGGGCAATTCCACGGTTACTCACATTACATATACACATATATAGATGCATTAATGTATTGTAATGTGAGTAACCGTGGAATTGCCCATATACATAACACTTATTCTACGTATACAAGGTATAGATTCCCTATTATAAACCGTTTAGACGGTGCACATGTGCACAGTGCATTGAGTAAATGCAACGAACAACCCCACATGTCATTGCTAATGCTGACACGCAACCATTTCACGTTGCACGTGATGCTTTTGACATGGGGTCGGGAGAACCAAGTGGCGTTTCGTGCTTCATTTTTTTTCCCTCTCGCTGGCTATGGATTTGCGTTTCTCTGGCACACGTGCGTGCAGTCTGAAGAAATCCCACTGGTACAATGACGGGAGAGGAGGGGGGCCAAAAAGGGTCCCACCGGTAATAGGTAGCCAATTGTAAAATGGCTGTTAAAGGTCAATAAGGGTGTAAGCTGGGAATTGTTGTTATTGCTCGTTTTTCATCATTTGTAGCTCACCTGGAACATAGTTCAGGAGAGGTATTACCATCGCACGGTGTCCCTCAGTCACAGTCAGTCAGTCAGTCAGTCAGTCAGTCAGTCAGTCAGTCAGTATGTAAACACTCGGATCTTCTCCGAAACGACACACACAATTTTGGTGAAACGTGACACAACCTTCATCACTCCTGATGCTAAAACTAATAGTCCTATTTTCACCAAACTTTGTATAACTTCTGAGGACCAAGGCCTCCTGATACCTTGCAAATCCCATCAAAGAAATTGCGCATTAAGTAGGTCAATTTAAAGGCCAAAGGTCATTACGATTCTGGGATCGCTACTTTTGACTTATTCTCAAAAGGTGTTCACCCAATTTGGATGTTAATTAGCCGGACTCATATCTGCATGGTGCTTTCACAAGTTTGTTCAAACCATCAACTAATTTACATATTTTGTGGGTCATCCACACCTACCAGTGGTTTCCTGGTTGTATTAGGAGGAAAACATTATGCCACATATTGGACATATCTCAAACCGTTATTAGAAATGATTAATCTGATTAAATCTACCTCTATGACTCTTTCGTTATCGGCTGCAATTATCCCCACCTCGTGGGGTCAACCGGACCTGAATTTTGACTGAAGGCGGAAGGATTTTGTAATTTGTTCAGGGTGCCAGAGATAACTTGCCTAGTTTTAGCAAATATACCATGGGATCTTTAACATCCACTAACGACATAACTAAAAACATTTTGCTACCTAGGAGACATGCTGAATGGAGAAGGTGGATCAGACTTGGCAACGGTTGCTAGAGTGAGATGTGCATGGAAGAAGTTTCGGGAACTGAGTGGCGTGCTGATGAGGAGGGGAGTGTCGTTGAAGCTGAAGGGAAAGGTGTATGCTACATGTGTGAGAAGTGTTATGATTTATGGGAGCGAGACATGGGTCATGAACGTAGAGCAGCAACGAAGGCTGGAAAGGGTGGAAATGCGAATGGTTCGGTGGATGTGCGGAGTATCGTTGAGAGAGAGGAAGACAAATGATGAATTGCGAAAGATGATGGGAATAGAGCTTGTGATTGATGCTGTGAAGAGGAACAGGTTGAGATGGTTTGGTCATGTGTTGAGGAAGGATGAAAGTGACTGGTTGAGAAGAGTGATGGAAATGAATGTAGAAGGAAGTAGAGGACGGGGAAGACCGAGAAAGACTTGGCTAAAGATGGTGGAAGAAGAAATGCGGGCAAGGGGGTTAACAAGGAGAGATGCAGAAAATAGGGCAAGATGGAGAACATTGTCATGGGGACCACAAGGCTAACCCCCGCTCTTGCAGGGAAAATGGCCTTAAAATGCTTGTTGTTGTTGTTGTTGTTGTTGTTGTTGTTGTTGTAACGCCCATGGCTGGCAGACGGATACTCCGGCTTAACATCCTTTCAATGCGGAACATGCGGAACACCAGGATGACAGCTTATTGCTGGGTCAGATTCAAACCCAACATCGCCAACTCAAAGGCGAGTGCATATACGCTTAAGCTAATCTTCCAGCCCGAATAAAATCTACATAGACTCTATATATGACCAAAAGATGTTGGGACATTAAGGAAATGTGCATGGTTATTAATTAATTTGCACCACTTTATTTGGGTTCTCATTGGGTTTTACTGCCACTAAAACTCGGTTTAAATGACAGTCAATATCTTGTGCAATTTTTGCGCCAGCGCTCCTCTGGAGCAGATGCAAGTTCAGTGATGCATTGTGTTCTGTTGAGTCTGTTAAACAAGCAGAGTTCCCAGATGTCCCAGAGTGAATTGATTGCTGCCTTTTCATTGATGCTCTATTTTGGCCACTGCATATTTTCAGCATTATTCTCAAACCAATTCCTTACAGAAAGAGCAGTATCGCAAGGGACACTGTATATGCAAGTCACGAGTACCGTGAATCTGCACATGTAGGTTTAGATGGTTCTGTTTTTTGGGTCTGTTTTTCTAATACCCTTGGAGAGATGTTTTTATTGATTGTGCACCGGACGTACCATTACCTCTATAGTGAAATAGCATTTTAATAAATAGATTGATCGGAGGCTCGTGAAGGAGCTTGAACATGAATTACACGCTGGACAAGGGCGGTAGCAGACATCGGTGCGCTTTTAAATTAATTTGAAAGTATTGTTACGGACACGACTTTGATGTTATGGTGGGCCGAGCGGAATGGCCGCCGTGTCCGCACAAGTTACCCGATTATACTCGAACCTTGGCCGAGTCGCGCTATGCTAAATCAATGAAGGAAAAGGACACAACGGCTGGGATTAAGGCAACGACACAAGGGGTACGGTTCTCAAGACCTCCGGAGGAGGTTATAATATTGCGGAAGGTTAGACTACAGAGACGAGAGGTACAGCATAGTAAGATAGGCACTTAATTACGGTCTTATAGTAGCCCCGACAGACGACAGGTAAACAGGACAAAACTGACTCACACGGGGATTGATGGCAAGGAAAGCGGGTAGTCGATGGCTCAAGGTGCACTCTTGGCTCAGGGACAGAATCGACCCGGTCCGGTCCAAAGATGCGGGGAGGTCGCTCAGCGCTCGGAGGTCGCGACTTGTCGTTTCAAGCTGGGGGCGCATCTGATCTCACATCCGGTAAGTCGCTGCGTATATCCGGCGGGGAGTGACACGCCCTCGGCTAGTTAGCTCCGCCCCAGATGGAATCGGTCCGCCCTTCTTATTGGGTGCGGGGGGGTTACCGGGCTCCGCCCTTGACGAGGAGCTGACAGTGAGCCCCTTCGTGGTAACCCCGTCGGAGCGCATGGTCAATGGCGGCTAACCAAGCCGATGTGAGGACGCACACTCCCCGCACGCCGTTGTTGTAGTTGTTGTAGTTGTTGTTGTAGTTGTTGTGGTTGTTGTTTCATGGGGAAGATGGGAGGAGGTATGGGGAGGTCCTAAACTCACTACTGGTGCCATACGATCACATTCTGGTGCAACGAAGAGTCAGAATTAATGGAAACGAGTCCTTAACTGACATAGACTAAGAATAACTAGCAAGATGTCCGAAAGTTGTCTACGTGAGATGCGGTGGACCTGGGCACGACATTTAATGGGGGAAAAAGGGGAAGGTCGGTTCTACAGAGTGTTGTTTACAGACAATGGGACTAGGGAATGGGGGATTGGGGATAGTTGGGGAGTATTGGGGAAATAGGGGAATATTTACAAGCGGATATGGAGGCCAAATGCCATATCCGCAACATTGCACCCTTCTCTACCCCGGGGCGTCCCGACCCGATAAATTTTTACCTATTTTAGTGTGGCACTCAGATGTAGTTCCCTCTACTATTAACTCTACCCTGAGTGCGACAGTTTTACAGATATTCACAAATGAGTAAATATGTCCCCCTGCGACGTTGCACCCTTCTCCTCTCAGAAACACACCCACAGGATAACCGAATCACGGAAAGAATTCGCAAACTAAACATACAGCCGGTAGGGAGCATTATTTACACAAGACTACGCTGATATTTACACTACGATCCAGGACCTGTTTTTGGAGGAACACATGCAGATGTTATGCATAGAGAGAGCACGCATGCCAGCATCGATACACCAACCCACGAGTGCTCTGTGGCCTTACGGCCTTTAATAATGTGCAGAGCACCCCATCCAAGCACCAAAAGCACCACCCCATCCTGTACAGTCAGCACCATCCGGTGCACCAATAAAGTGTCTATAAATCACGGTGTGGTGTCGCAGCCGGCCGATGGTCTGCCGCTGGTCTTGCCTTCGTGTGGTGCACTTGGCCTTCTTACTGCTTTCAAAAAGAAAGAAAGGCGCCAACCGCATCCATTTCTTTATTGTGGCCGTCAGGGGGCCAACTCTTAGTGGTTCACCTGTTTGGCATAGGTGCCACGTTGACCCAGAGGTCCATCAATGGGTGGTGCTTGGCCGCAAAAAAAACTGCGGTCCATGGTGGGCGGCCACAAACATTGCGGTCCATATGGTGTATCGATCCAGGCAGCAAGCAGCGAAAGTGCAGGCCCACAACTGCGTAGCCAGCACCTCTCTCTCCTCTCTCTCTGCCCCAAAGCCAGATCCTCGGAGGTGGGAGACAAAAGAAAAGACAAGTGAGTAAGGTGGTAAGGGCGCAAAAGTGCACGCAACACAGGGTAATGCACACTAGGGGCACATGGGAACCAGGTGAGACAGGTACGTTCCTACCGTACGCTCCCCCCCCCCCCCCCACCAGGTAACCTACATGGCCCCTCCCTTACCCCTTACTGTATCCACAAAACACAACACTACCCATAAACATCTATTTTACTAATCAACAAACGTCCCTACTGTCTTCCCCGTTCCTCCCATAAACCAAATTCGTCTTCTCTCCCTCCTAACCAATCAAATTTGCTATTTCCAACTCTCATCAAAATTTGCCATCTCCAACTCAACATCAAAATTTTCCATCACCAATTCATCATCAGTCCCTCCTAAGGAGGGAGAGATGGAATCACCCCAATGTCTCATCCACGTCGTGATGCGTCTCACCAATCCACACAGCAATTCTCAGTTCCTGCACACAGAACAAAGAAAACACAGGTGTGGAGTCATCATCATCACCACAGGCAAGTGGCTGCGTATGGTGCGACAGGTTCATCAATCCTAACTATTTCCTAAATGACTTTAACAACTTTACACTACCCGGGGTCTTTCTCCTGCCAAACCATTGGCCCTCTTACACTATGGGTTCTAAAAACCAAATCCCATTGAGCAAACTGTGGTGCTTTTCAATTTGGGGTCTCACTCCCCCGATTCATCTCCCGGTGCCCTCGCACAATTTCTGGGCTGTGGCGTGTACCTCTCCCAGCGGGTCTACCCACCTGCACACCCCCACCACTGCTGTTGCCTCCGAGCTTACCTGCTCCTTACCCTAACCTAACTACCTGGGGAAGGCCCTCTGGCGCTCTCCCCACTCGGTGCCCTCTCTGGCACTGGGCTGCCCGATCCACACCCGGGATCCTCAGGCACCCACTGACACTAACGGCTCCCAGAGCCCACCTGCGGCCTCACCTGGCCGACATCCTCACAGTGGTGGAGTGCCCAACCAACTACACACACTAACAGGCTACACGCCCAGCCATTTCCACAACACTAATGCACCCATCCACAATACCATTCTGCAACCGCACCACAAATGCCAATATCCAACCACAATTTACCTATACCCTCTACCTAACACTTACACTACCCGCCCCGGGTACTCGTGAAAGGGGTCCACTCTTCCCCCATCCACACCTTCGCACCATGCACACCACTCCGTACCACTTACTCCAACTCTCTCCACACACCTGTACCTGCACACCTGTGCTCTCACACCTGGTGCCACCTGCACCCTTCTCTCCCCAAGCGCATTCGTGCTGATCCACACACTCACTACTCATACACTGCTCCACACTGCTCCACACACCTGTCCAGCTCTCACACAGCATCATCTCCTCTAACTACTCCCCTCTGAAACTTGCGCTTCCCAGTCGTCCCTTTTAACTATTGCGCTCCCACGTCATTATCAACCACACTAAACTACCTGCGTCCCCACTACAGGTATCAGTCACTAACTAAACTTAACGTCACCTAATGTCATCTTCGCTAGATCCCTATCAATATCCTAACCCGCCCGGGCTAGTTTCCACTGCCATACACCCCATAAGCTATTGCTCCTTTGCCCCACTTTATATGGGAAGGGTGGCAAGGATGCCACCCTTACCCACCGGGCCCATCGCTCATCAATCCCCCAGTCCTCTGGCACTAATAAGCCCCCCTTATTCAGAGGTACTGGGTCCCGCCTCGGCATCTAAAGCCGAGGCAATCCACGGGGGCGCCTGCTCGCCGGTGTAAGGTCTTATCCGGTCGGCGTGGACGATCCGAGGGAGGGCTCGTGGCCCCATTTTGATCTTAATGACCACGTCACAGATTTGCGACAGGACGACTCCTGGGCCTTGCCAGGGGGAGGTGAGCTTTGGGCACCTTCCCTTCCGCCTCCGGGGATTAAAGAACCAAATCTTCATCCCCGGAGCGTATTGACTCCCCTGGCTCCGGTCGTCGTACCTGCGCTTCATCTTTTCCCCCGCCAGATGGAGTTGGCGGCGGGCGAAGGCATGGACTAGCTCCATGCCTTCCTCTAGGTGACGTGCGTACCCCTCCCTCGGCGGGTTAACCACTGTGTCTGGCACGGGACCGCATAGCAAGTCGGCGGGAGCCCGTAACTCCCGCCCATACATAAGCAACGCTGGACTGCATGCGGTGGCCCCGTGCTGGCTGGTTCGGTAGGCCATAAGCAAATAAGGGAGATGTTCGTCCCAGTCATCCTGACGGGTGGCGGTGAACAGTGCCAGTTGTTGGATTAGAGTTCGATTAAATCTTTCCACCATCCCGTCAGATTGAGGTCTTAAAGGCGTTGTTCTGGTTTTCCGAATTGACAGGAGACTGCACACATCTTTTAGCAATTTGCTCTCAAAATTTCGTCCCTGGTCGGTGTGCAACTCCTGTGGAATCCCATGCCGGCACACAAATCCTTCCACGAAGGCCTGCGCTACCACCCCTGCTTCTTGGTTAGGGAGGGCGTAGGCCTCCGGCCACTTGGTGAAGTAGTCCATCACAACGAGGATGTACTTATTACCTAGGCGGGTGCGGGGTAGTGGGCCTAGGATATCCATGGCCACCCGCTCTAGGGGGGCCCCCACCTGGTGTAATTGAAGGGGGGCCCTCATCCTCCGTGCTGGTCCCTTTTTGGCAGTACAGGCGTCGCATCTCCGACACCAGTCCTGTATGTCGCGCCCCATATTCACCCAATAAAACCTCCGGCGTACCCGCGATATTGTCTTTGTCCTGCCCAAATGGCCGCCGGAGCGGGTACCATGCACCTGTTGCAATATGACGTTCTTGAATTTGTCAGGGACTATCACCAGCCAGGAAGTTCTATCAGAGGGAACCTCCACCCACTTGCGATACAAGATGTTATCCTTCAATTCCAGGGTCTGCCACTGAGCCCAATATGCCTTTGTTTGTGCCCCGAGGGGGGTGACCTCTTCCCCCTTTGGTCTTTGCCCCAATTTGACCCAATTGAACACTGGCCCCAGGACAGGATCCTCCTGCTGGGCCGTGCTCCATGCCAAAGTTCCGAATTCCTCATCTGCGGTTAGTGGCAAAATTGGCCCTCTCACCCGGGTTGCCCGGACAACGAGGGTCGGGTCCGAATCGCCCAATTGTTCCCTCTCCTCGTGTCTCGCACAAAATTTGCAGTTTTCCCCCAGACAAGGACGCCGAGAGAGTGCGTCTGCATTACCATGGGCCTTCCCGGCCCTATGGGCCACATCAAAATCGTACTGCTGCAACTTTTCCAACCACCTTGCAATTTGGCCCTCTGGTTCCTTGAACCGAAGGAGCCATTGCAAGGAGGAATGGTCAGTTCTAACCAAAAATTTCCGCCCGTACAAGTACGGGTGGAAATGGTTCATGGCAGCCAGCATAGCCAATAACTCTTTGCGAGTGACGCAATAATTTCTCTCGGGCCTACTTAAGGCCCGACTATAATAACCAATCACTCTCTCCACGCCCTCCTGTGTCTGAGACAAAACTGCGCCCAATCCTTCCTGGCTCGCATCCGTGTCCAGGGTAAATGCCCCGTTGCTAGTGGGGTACGCTAGAAGGGGTGCGGATGTCAGACACCCCTTCAATTTTTGGAAGGCCTCGTGGCACTCCCGTGTCCAATTAAATCGCGTCCCCTTCTCCGTAAGCCGGTGGAGGGGACGGGCCAACTCCGCAAATTTCGCCACAAAGCGCCGGTAGTAGGAGCAGAGTCCCAAAAATCCCCGCACCTCTTTGATGGTACGTGGTGCGGGCCACTCCTCTACCGCTTTAATTTTGTCTGGGTCCGTTTTTACCCCCTCGCGGCCGATCACGTGACCTAGATAGGCCACCTCTCTTGCAAACAAAGTGCACTTACTCGGGTTCAGCTTCAACCCTGCCTGTCTGAGGCACCCGAACACCTGGTCCAAATTAGCTACTGCCTGGGGGAACGTTTGGGCATGTACCAGGACGTCATCCAGGTACACCAGGCATGATTGCCATGGCATGCCGCCTAGTACATGCTCCATCAATCTTTCAAAGGTGGCGGGGGCGTTACACAAACCAAACGGCATCACAGTAAACTGATACAGTCCCTTACCTGTGGAAAATGCCGTTTTCTCCTTCCCTGCCCTATCCATCTCCACCTGCCAATACCCACTCTTGAGGTCCAAAGTTGTGAACCAATTTGAGCCCGCAACGGCATCGAGGGTGTCATCAATCCTTGGCAGGGGATATGAGTCCTTGAGTGTCACGTTGTTTAGCTGGCGATAGTCCACGCAGAACCGCGTGGTCCCATCCTTCTTTTTGACCAGCACAACAGGTGACATCCAAGGACTTCCCGAGGGCTCGATCACACCTGCGTCGAGCATTTTTTCAACCTGCTCGTCAGCTTCCGCCCTCTTGCTCCAAGGGAGCCGTCGGGCGGCCTGACGAATAGGCCGGGCCTCACCGGTGTGGATCTGATGTTTCACCAGGCCCGTACGTCCAATATCCTCGGTGGACAGGGAGAAGAGGTCCAAATGGGACCCAACCAGTTTGTGTAAGGCCTCCCTCTGGGTACCTCCCAACTCTACGCTACTACGATTTACCATCTCGCAAATGGGATCGGGCCAATTCCTACTTCTTATTGAAGGCTCCCCCCGGGGTCGGCTCGGCTGGACGTTCTCGCCCCTCACTGTCGCGACTTCCTCAACTGGGGTGCAGCCAGCTACCCTCGTGCCCCTTACTATAGTGCGTGGTTCTGTACTCATATTTATTACTCGGACGGCCACTACCGGTCCGTCCGTTTTTACAAGGGTGCGGCCCACGATTAAACCCGGTATGGACTGCGCTGCCACCGGTTCGACCAGGCCGCAGGACTCCTGCCACGTTGGGCGAGCTGCCCACCGGGCCGGCACTATCGCCTCGGCCCTTGGGGGGATGGTCACGGCCTCGGAAGCCTCCAGCTCCGCTCTCTCGGCCGTGCTCACTCCCCCTAACGGCAGCTCTTCTACTCCCACCTGCAGGATCCCCCGGCACAAGTCGATTTTACAGCCGCTGGCAGTCAACAGGTCCAACCCTATTAAACATGGGTCGCACACCTCCGCCACCCAAACATCTATCTCCCTCCTTACCGACCCTAACTTGAGGGTCACAGAACCACGCCCTATGATCGGGGCCGTTACCCCGGTAGCAAGCTGCAAACTATAATTTTGCAGGCGCTGGATCTTATCCCAGCCACCTGCGCTCGAATCAAGGACCACAGGGCTGATGATCGTGGCGCTAGCTCCTGTGTCCACTACGGCGTCTACCCCCACGCCGGCAATTTTGCATCTAATTGTCAGGCTACCGGTTCCAATTTGGCCACAATAAATGACCTGTCGCGTCAATGAGGGCTCTCCTCCATCCTCTGCTGCCGAACACCGCCCTACGTGCCCGACACCTTCTAGTTTCCCGGGGTCTGGCGGGGGGGTGTCTGGGGTCGGCTAACCCGCTCCCCCCTGGGCGGAGTTGAGGACCTCAACCGCCGGGGATCATCCCGGCGCGCGGCTCGACAGTGCCGCGCCAGGTGACCCAGACGGTTGCAGGTATAGCACCTCACCTGATAAGGTGCTTGCCTCCGGAATTCCAAATTTCCCCCCCTGTAGGTCCGAATTGGATTACCCGCTCGTGGTCCACCGCGGGCCACCTCCGGGGCCGCCTGCCATGGTCCAGGTCCCGCCAGGCGCTGGTCCACCAGCCTCCGGACCATGCCCGCCAGGTCAGGACCCACGTCGGGGGCGGGCCCCCTAAGGGGTCCGCCCTCCATCGGGGGTCCCACCTGGCGGACCGCCATTGCGAGACGCTCGCCCCCCCGGGCCAGGGGCCTCGCTGCTTCCCAACGGGCCGCAGCGTCAGCCGCCTGGCTCAGAGTCTGCGGGCGCCACATGGCGAGCTGTTGCCGGAGCTCAATATCCGGGAGGGCCTGGATAAAATGGTCCAGCGCCAGGCTTTCCCGGGAATCCGCTGCCATGCTAGCATGTGCGATCCCCACTGCGCGGCGAATGTCGTGGGCAAGTTCCCCGATGGCTTCCTGGGGCTTGCGCTTTCGCAGCGCGAGCTGAGCTTTAACAAGCTCGCTCTGCTGTTCAATGCCGAATCGATTAATTAGGGCGTCGCGGAGGGCTGGCAGGGTGAGAGCACCCGCTGGTAATGCCGTCAGCACCTCCGCCGCCGCGCCGCGCAATGCGGCCACCAGGTGTACTCCACCTTCGTCCTCACCCCAACCGTTGCCCTTACACACACAGTCGAACTGCGCCAGGTACGCGCGTAGATCACTCTTGCCGTCATACGGCGCGAGTGGGACCTTGTGGGACCACCTCGTATGCGTGTCGTTGCCCGTCTGCCGGACCCCGTGCGTCGCCCCTTGCGGGGTCAGCGCGGGGCCGAACCGGCCGGGCCCCCACAGTACATTACCCCCAAGGGGCTCTCGTGCCTCCCCGGTCCCTCCAACAACTACCCCTGTTGGTGTCGATGCATGGGTCACACTTCCGCAACCCGCTACCCATTCCATACCACCACAACCTTGCTCACCCACACCTCGCACCTCTCGTTCCATACCCTCCGGACCAGCCATACACCTCACTCGTGGCCTCTCACGAACATCCGGGTCTATCTCGACCCCCAAGCTTATTAAATCACCTGGCGCATCATACGCACGACCATATTGGTCACCACTTACACCGGGTCCTCTTTCTCTTCGCTTCTCCTCCATCACCTGCGAATCCCTCATCCGGTTAATGAGCACATCATCACGATCCGAACACAGACTTTGGACCAATTCTTTTACTTCCTCCTTTATCTCTTTCTTATCCTCTCTCCGTCGCTTCTTAATTTCGCTCACCCCTTCTTCCACTTCTTCTAATTTCTGCTTCACCTCCTTCATCTCTTCGTGCGCCCCTTTAAGTTCTTCCTCTAACTCCACTTTATTTTTTTATATGTGCTCCCGCACCTCCCGCTCTTTAACCTCCATCACCTCTACCACCTTGTCCATTTTCCTCGTCAGGTCCTCATGTACCGTCTGACACTCTTTTTTAATTACCCCTACGTCCTTTTTCATCTCCTTCTGTGTCGATTTTAAACCCTCTATTACCGCTGTGTTCTTCTTTACCTGGTCCCCCAACTCCTTTTGTCCCACTGTCAGTTGTTCTACTCCCAGCGTCAACTCCTCTATACCCCCTTGCAATTTTACAGTCCCCTTTCTCACCTCCTTCTCCATGCGCTCCTTACAGTGCCTCACCTCCTCGCGCACTCCTCCGACCTCCTCACTCACCCCTCTTCTGATCTCCTCTCCCATCACTTGCATCTCCTGCCCAGATGCCACCCTCATCTGCTCCATTTCCTCCCTGTGAGCATCCAGTTTGGTTTCTACCCCCATTCTGACCCCCTCTATCTGCTGCCCCATTTGTTTAACTTCCCTTTCCGCTTGGTCCCTCATGTCCCTCAATTTGCCTTCCATACTGTTTTCTAACCCCTCTAACCCCTTTTGCATCCCTTCCATTTGATTCTCTTGAGCGGCCATTCTGTTTTCTACCCCCATTAACCCCTCCTGTATTTCCCCTAATCTATTGTCTAATCCCTCTATTCTACTTCCTAACCCATGTTTCACCCCTTCTATCCCATTGTCTAACCCCTCTAATTTCTTGTCTAATCCCTCACCGGTACCCCTCGCTTCGTCCCTCATTACCCCCATTTGGTTTCCCATTACCCCCAATTGCTCACTCTGAGCATCCATCCGGTTCCCCAACCGCTCACTATCAGCCCTCATTCCCACAATTTGGTCTCCCATTCGTTCCATAAGGGCCCTCATTTGCAACATAAAAAGGTTCGAATCCACCAGGGGCGCTGCCACGGTCGCGGGCGCGGTCGCCGTGACCAGCGAGGCGCCATTTTGTGCGTCTGCTACCCTCGCTGCTTCGCTCTCCTCACGTCCCTCATTTTGGTCCTGGACCGACCCTGCCTCACTCTCCTCTACCGGACCCCAGCCGACTTGGTCTGCCATAGCGCGACTTTCAAAATTCGGGTTTTTATATTTTGTAAAACACAATCAAATTTCGCCGTTATAATTTCGAGCGCGGGAAACGCGCTCCGGATCGAATTCTACCTCCCAACACCAATTGTTACCCTAGTGGTACAATTGGTGTTCCAAAATTTGGGCCTAATAAATTTAGTCCCAGGTCCGAATCCCACTCCTGACACCAATTGTTACGGACACGACTTTGATGTTATGGTGGGCCGAGCGGAATGGCCGCCGTGTCCGCACAAGTTACCCGATTATACTCGAACCTTGGCCGAGTCGCGCTATGCTAAATCAATGAAGGAAAAAGACACAACGGCTGGGATTAAGGCAACGACACAAGGGGTACGGTTCTCAAGACCTCCGGAGGAGGTTATAATATTGCGGAAGGTTAGACTACAGAGACGAGAGGTACAGCATAGTAAGATAGGCACTTAATTACGGTCTTATAGTAGCCCCGACAGACGACAGGTAAACAGGACAAAACTGACTCACACGGGGATTGATGGCAAGGAAAGCGGGTAGTCGATGGCTCAAGGTGCACTCTTGGCTCAGGGACAGAATCGACCCGGTCCGGTCCAAAGATGCGGGGAGGTCGCTCAGCGCTCGGAGGTCGCGACTTGTCGTTTCAAGCTGGGGGCGCATCTGATCTCACATCCGGTAAGTCGCTGCGTATATCCGGCGTGGAGTGACACGCCCTCGGCTAGTTAGCTCCGCCCCAGATGGAATCGGTCCGCCCTTCTTATTGGGTGCGGGGGGGTTACCGGGCTCCGCCCTTGACGAGGAGCTGACAGTGAGCCCCTTCGTGGTAACCCCGTCGGAGTGCATGGTCAATGGCGGCTAACCAAGCCGATGTGAGGACGCACACTCCCCGCACGCCGTTGTTGTAGTTGTTGTTGTAGTTGTTGTTGTAGTTGTTGTGGTTGTTGTTTCATGGGGAAGATGGGAGGAGGTATGGGGAGGTCCTAAACTCACTACTGGTGCCATACGATCACATTCTGGTGCAACGAAGAGTCAGAATTAATGGAAACGAGTCCTTAACTGACATAGACTAAGAATAACTAGCAAGATGTCCGAAAGTTGTCTACGTGAGATGCGGTGGACCTGGGCACGACATTTAATGGGGGAAAAAGGGGAAGGTCGGTTCTACAGAGTGTTGTTTACAGACAATGGGACTAGGGAATGGGGGATTGGGGATAGTTGGGGAGTATTGGGGAAATAGGGGAATATTTACAAGCGGATATGGAGGCCAAATGCCATATCCGCAACAGTATATTGGAAAGCAATGCACAAATCAAGAAAGTATATGAGGTTTGAACCAGGGATTCCAGCATGCATGATCTTGGTGCTCAGATGGGAGCAGCAAACAGTCAAAGCTTTGGCATTGTGAATGATTCATTTTTGGGAAAAGAGAGTTCTACATTTTCAGTACATGATATATTTGCATCCAGAGGCTAAAACATTGTTTGTGCTTGGTTGTGGTTTTGTTATTTTAGGTGATGGTTGCTGAGGCCCTGGATATTGTACGAGAAACATACATTGCCTTACTCATGGATCGAGCTTTCCATGGCCCTGTCTTGGTGGGGAGCCCTCAGGGGGGTGTTGACATAGAGACTGTTGCTGCCAGCAACCCACATCTCATTTACAAGGTGTTTATGCAAAAGCTTCTGCTGCTTTCCACTAAGCAGTTGGCACACACATCTTGTATCGAAGCTCGGTAGCTGGCACCAGTGCATTCTGCTAATAACTATAACTATAACAATTGTATTGTAATTTTTGTACAATTTCCTCACTTCATTCGGGAATTACTGTGTGTGTGTGTCCATACTTTTGAGAGGTCTTCATTGATAATGAAGAATTGTATGATGAAGCAGCCCATTGGGTTTATGCCTTTTAGTCTAGTAGGAAGACTAGGTCCCCCTGCACCCCCCGGAGATATACTTCTAATCAGTGTTTCTAGATTGGAAAAAATGTGTAGAAAATGACTAGCTATGGCCCCAAGCTGAAAAAATGTCCCACATACCATTTTTATGCAAATTACTGCTGCCATTATCAAAAAAACGATTTTTGACATATCTCAGCCAATATTGCAGATAATTGAAAAATGAAGGTGTCTAGACCCATGTTTTGAAGGGCATAGATCATGATAGAACTATTCATAACATGATTACATGTGTCTATGGTATACTAGTATGCATATTAATGCTGTAATTACAAAATAATCAGTTTTACAAATGATAAGGATACGTTAATACTGCAGATAACTTAACATGGTACATAAGGGGTCTAAACCCAGGTATTTTCAAGGTTAAATGTCAACAAGATGCTCCTGAGTCTTGCATAGGGGCGGGACATTGGCAGTAACATTGGTACCACTCAACTTTTCTTCCCACCATTGACTTTGTATTGCGAGAGATTTTCACTTGCTTATTTAAAGGTTTCTCACCCAGCCCACGTAAAATCTACCAACTCCTGCTGTTAACTCCCAAACATATTTTTTTATGTTATCCAATCACAGTGCAGAAATGACAGACTAGAGATCCAAATTAGTGCTGCTATAGCTGCCATTTTACATTTCCATCCATGTAACATGCGCGCTCGCGCGCTCGTATCAATTGGTAATGTCGCGCGCTCGTATCAATTGGTAACGTTGATGTTATTGAATACCTCAGTTGAAAGTTCAGTCTTCCATTCCATCTGTGTGTTGTTCTTGGTATTCATCCTCCAATCTAGCCAGGTAAGATGCTAACTATAATGTTACTCACACTCTTGACTTCAGTTTCTGCATGAAATCATAAACAGGCAGAATAACAGCTGAGCCAGCTAGCACCATGTTAGCTAACGTTAAAGCTAGCCTCATCTATGTACAGTATGTTCCTAATGTCGGTGTAACTTAAACTTTTGTTAATGCCAAACATGAGACATATCTGTTGACTTCTGTATATGAATTGAACCAGAAAGAGGCACGACAGCTGAGCTAGCTACAGTAACTTAGCACAATGTTTCATTGGCCTAGATAGCTAACGTTAGTGTGGAAGAATTTAGATGTTTTAGCTATTAGCACTTTTGATGCCACTAAACATGGTTTAGTCAGCTAAAAAGTACCCTAGTGTAGAACATGACTCAGAACCTCTGTTACCTCACTGAAAACTCAGAGCCTCCTTTCACAGGCACTTTTAACATCATTCGTGATTTCTTATTTGTCATTTAACAGTGATGGTAGACATCGACAGCAAGCATGCCCAAAAGAAAACGGAGTGTAGAACCTGCAGCCCAAAGCTCTCCTCCTACATGCATCCTTCATGTACCATCCATGTCTGATCATGGGGATTTCACGCCCCTCCGTAAAATTAAAGGATCTGCTTCAGAAAAACTGCAACTGCTTCAAAAGATCCGGGATAGACGTCTCAACCAACCGCATGACTCCCCATGTCGTATGCAATCAGTATGTGATCAGATCCCGGCAACTCTTCCTGATGACCTAGAAAGAGTAGGATATCACAGCAAGTGTTATAAGCACTTTGTCCGCCACTTTCATCGTCTGGGAGATGATACAGAACCAGGGCCATCAACCTCATCATGGCATCACTCTCCTCGTAAACCAGGAGGTTCTGCTGAACCCATCTTCCCGCCAGAGTGTATATTTTGTGAGAAAGTTGAGACCAAAGATGCTCATCGCAATACTGAGAGGCCTACAACCTTCCCATCCTTTAAAAACAAAGAAAATGCATGGGAGCAAATCGAAACACGGGCTGAGAAAATGGGTCTCTATCGACTCCATCGAAAGGTGAAAAACAAAGACCTCTTTGCATGTGAGGCCAAACACCATCCGTCATGTTTTAAAGCTTTCCGCACAGCATTCTACAACTATGAGCGTGCGATTCACAGAGCCGAAGCACCAAAGGAGCAGGCTTGCATGTCAGCCGCCCATGAAAAGGCATTCAACTCAGTACTGGAACACATTCAAACCCAGGTCATCCAGCAGAATAAAGTTCTACAGCTTTCTTCCTTGCGCTTGCTCTATGTCGAGGAACTGAAACTGAATGGATATGAGAACTCAAATTATCGGTCAGAGAAACTACTGAAACGCCTACAGAATGACCCAATCAAGGAGCATATCCACTTCACGAAGGTTGATCATGACAAATGTGATGTCATTTCTTTCTGGCTTGTGCACAGCTCAAACATAACAGTTTCCAATGCTCTCGCACGAGCATTCACACTCGGAAGCACAAACAAGAACCAAAATGTTGCCCTCCAACTTCGCCAGGGTATTCTACAGGCTTTCAGAGAGTGTAAAGACCAACCATGGCCACCAACAGCTGAAGACATGGAGCTCAATCCTGAAGACATCCTACCTCCAGACCTTGTCCGCTTTCTCAGCGTGCTAATGACTGGCAAGGAGGGCATCGAGACAGAAAAGGTGAAGCGTCTGGTCTTCTCCATTGGACAAGATCTGTGCCGTGCAGTGTCAGATGGAAAATGGAAGTTACCAAAGCACATTCTCCTCTGTGTGACTGTAAGGCACCTGTTCCGAAGCAAACAGCTCACCACAATACTACACAGGCTTGGACACTCTGAGAGCTACGATTTCGCCTTGGAGTTGGAAACTGCTCTCGCCAAGGTCCTGGATGAAGTCTCAACTTATCGTACACCACAAATTGTGACAGGAGAGGGCAACCTTGTATTCCACTGTGAGTGGGACAACTTGAATAAAACCACTACCAGTGTGCACAGCAGCAACATTGTAAACAGTGCTGGAGGAATCATGGTGCAGGAGGTCAAGCCCGGGTTCGAGAGCAGCAAGGACCGAATGCTACCTACCATCAATAGGTCACAACAGCGTAGCCTGAAGGTCGACACACCAAAAACTCTCCCACCCTTGCACTTTACTCGCGTTGGCCCGAAGTTCCCTGAAGGCTCATCATTCACACCGCCAGCAGAGAATGACACAGTCTATGCCACTACGATGCAAGAGTACTACATCTGGCTCTTCATCAGATACATCGGAAGCTGTGGCCTGCAGCCTGTGCCTGGGCTAGGGGGTTTCACCTCTGCAACTGGTTCATGGGTCAGGGAAGCATCGCCAACTTGTCAACGTCTCTGAGCTGGCAGAATCCCTGGGAGAGGACTACTGTGCCACTCTCCTGGGGTACTATGTGTTCAGCGGAGAAGACTGCACCAGTGCCTTCAAAGGGAAGGGAAAAGTCGGGCCCTTGAAAAAGCTGGAGAAGAATCCCAGGTTTCACAGGGCATTCGGTGAACTGGGTGACAACTGGGATGCCAACCCTGAGGTGGAGAGGCAGTTAGAAAAATTCACCTGTGTGATGTACGGCCAGAGTCGCGAGTCATCAGTGGACATTGTCCGTGCCAAGCTGCTACGAAAAATGGTGGGAGAGGACAAGACCCTCACATCCAAGTCCAAGGTTGATCTGGCTCGCCTTCCTCCATGCCAGTCTGCCCTGAAGCCGCACATCCAGCGTGTGAACCACCGCGTAGCATTGTACAAAAGAGCCGATCAACCTATCATCGAAAAGCCAAAACCTTATGAGGAGCAAGGATGGATAAGGACTGATGAAGGACTGTTGAAACCAATGTGGTCCAGTGGTCCCATCCTACCAACCTCACTGGTGGATCTTCTGAACACAGGAGAGCACGAAGAGGAGGAGGAAGAGGAAGGAGAAGAAGAGTTTGACTCTGACGATTTCGATGAAAATGATGATGACTGACTCAGTGTAGAATCACTAATGCTAATGATGTTTATCTAAAACAAGCAAGAGAAGAGTGGTCACATTGAGTGCTAGGACTATTTTGACAGTTGTAATATTTAGAAAAATAAAACTTTGTGTTAACGTCTGTGTAGACGGACCTTAATATGAGTCTATTATTTCGTAAAACTGTGATTATTTTGTAAATAAAGCACTAATTAGCATACTAGTATACCATAGACACATGTAATCATGTTATGAATAGTTCTATCATGATCTATGCCCTTCAAAACATGGGTCTAGACACCTTCATTTTTCAATTATCTGCAATATTGGCTGAGATATGTCAAAAATCGTTTTTTTGATAATGGCAGCAGTAATTTGCATAAAAATGGTATGTGGGACATTTTTTCAGCTTGGGGCCATAGCTAGTCATTTTCTACACATTTTTTCCAATCTAGAAACACTGATTAGAAGTATATCTCCGGGGGGTGCAGGGGGACCTAGTCTTCCTACTAGACTATTTTGAGCAATTTTCGCATTATTTATGCAAAAATGGTGGGGTGGCAATTGCTTAATAAATGATGGGAAAGGAGAGTTATAATGTGGAGGGATGGGTTCGACAGGACAGGGACAGAAAGAGGGGAGAGGAGAGGGAGTAGAGGACAAGGAGGAGTAGAGACATTGGAGAGGAGAGGGAGGGGAAGAAGAGAGGAGAGGGAGGGAAAGAAGAGAGGAGAGGGAGGGAAAGAAGAGAGGAGAGGGAGGGAAAGAAGAGAGGAGAGGGAGGGAAAGAAGAGAGCAGAGGGAGGGGAAGAAGAGAGCAGATGGAGGGGAAGAAGAGAGCAGAGGGAGGGGAAGAAGAGAGCAGAGGGAGGGGAAGAAGAGAGCAGAGGGAGGGGAAGAAGAGAGGAGAGGGAGGGGAAGAAGAGAGGAGAGGGAGGGGAAGAAGAGAGGAGAGGGAGGGGAAGAAGAGAGGAGAGGGAGGGGAAGAAGAGAGGAGAGGGAGGGGAAGAAGAGAGGAGAGGGAGGGGAAGAAGAGAGGAGAGGGAAGGGAAGAAGAGAGGAGAGGGAGGGGAAGAAGAGAGGAGAGGGAGGGGAAGAAGAGAGGAGAGGGAGGGGAAGAAGAGAGGAGAGGGAGGGGAAGAAGAGAGGAGAGGGAGGGGAAGAAGAGGGGAGAGGGAGGGGAAGAGGAGAGGAGAGGGAGGGGAAGAAGAGGAGAGGGAGGGGAAGAAGAGGAGAGGGAGGGGAAGAAGAGGAGAGGGAGGGGAAGAAGAGGAGAGGGAGGGGAAGAAGAGAGGACAGGGAGGGGAAGAAGAGAGGACAGGGAGGGGAAGAAGAGAGGACAGGGAGGGGAAGAAGAGAGGAGAGGGAGGGGAAGAAGAGAGGAGAGGGAGGGGAAGAAGAGAGGAGAGGGAGGGAAAGAAGAGAGGAGAGGGAGGGAAAGAAGAGAGGAGAGGGAGGGGAAGAAGAGAGGAGAGGGAGGGGAAGAAGAGAGGAGAGGGAGGGGAAGAAGAGAGGAGAGGGAGGGGAAGAAGAGAGGAGCTGGAGGGGAAGAAGAGAGGAGCGGGAGGGGAAGAAGAGAGGAGAGGGAGGGGAAGAAGAGAGGAGAGGGAGGGGAAGAAGAGAGGACAGGGAGGGGAAGAAGAGAGGAGAGGGAGGGGAAGAAGAGAGGACAGGGAGGGGAAGAAGAGAGGACAGGGAGGGGAAGAAGAGAGGACAGGGAGGGGAAGAAGAGAGGAGAGGGAGGGGAAGAAGAGAGGAGAGGGAGGGGAAGAAGAGAGGAGAGGGAGGGGAAGAAGAGAGGAGAGGGAGGGGAAGAAGAGAGGAGAGGGAGGGGAAGAAGAGAGGAGAGGGAGGGGAAGAAGAGAGGACAGGGAGGGGAAAGAGAGAGGAGAGGGAGGGGAAAGAGAGAGGAGAGGGAGGGGAAAGAGAGAGGAGAGGGAGGGAAAGAAGAGAGGAGAGGGAGGGAAAGAAGAGAGCAGAGGGAGGGGAAGAAGAGAGGAGAGGGAGGGGAAGAAGAGAGGAGAGGGAGGGGAAGAAGAGAGGAGAGGGAGGGGAAGAAGAGAGGAGAGGGAGGGGAAGAAGAGAGGAGAGGGAGGGGAAGAAGAGAGGAGAGGGAGGGGAAGAAGAGAGGAGAGGGAGGGGAAGAAGAGAGGAGAGGGAGGGGAAGAAGAGAGGAGAGGGAGGGGAAGAAGAGAGGACAGGGAGGGGAAGAAGAGAGGAGAGGGAGGGGAAGAAGAGAGGAGAGGGAGGGGAAGAAGAGAGGAGAGGGAGGGGAAGAAGAGAGGAGAGGGAGGGGAAGAAGAGAGGAGAGGGAGGGGAAGAAGAGAGGAGAGGGAGGGAAAGAAGAGAGGAGAGGGAGGGAAAGAAGAGAGGAGAGGGAGGGGAAGAAGAGAGGAGAGGGAGGGAAAGAAGAAAGGAGAGGGAGGGGAAGAAGAGAGGAGAGGGAGGGGAAGAAGAGAGGAGAGGGAGGGGAAGAAGAGAGGAGCGGGAGGGGAAGAAGAGAGGAGCGGGAGGGGAAGAAGAGAGGAGAGGGAGGGGAAGAAGAGAGGAGAGGGAGGGGAAGAAGAGAGGAGAGGGGGGGAAGAAGAGAGGAGAGGGAGGGGAAGAAGAGAGGAGAGGGAGGGGAAGAAGAGAGGACAGGGAGGGGAAGAAGAGAGGACAGGGAGGGGAAGAAGAGAGGACAGGGAGGGGAAGAAGAGAGGACAGGGAGGGGAAGAAGAGAGGAGAGGGAGGGGAAGAAGAGAGGAGAGGGAGGGGAAGAAGAGAGAGGAGAGGGAGGGGAAAGAGAGAGGAGAGGGAGGGGAAAGAGAGAGGAGAGGGAGGGGAAGGGGAGAGGAGAGAGAGAAAGAGAATGAGAATGAGTGAATGAATGGGATGATTCTTAATGCAGCTGTTAGTTTTTTGCCCATCGTCATCTGTTTACTTTTTCTTCAGAACAGGCTCCAAATGCTCCAAATTGAGTTTTCAATGATTGGCCCTTGAGCTGGAACAGTAGTTCTGACATTTATCAAGACAATTTGTGATGACTTGTTCACCAGTTTCTGTTGCAAAATTGGTTTGGGGATTTCCAGGCACCAGGAAGCTATTGTTTATATATGGCTACACACTACTAGTCCAGTGTTGTGGTGTCGAGGGATAATCGGATCACGAGCTGAAGTTCCACCATATGTGATATGCTTCCCTTCAGGCTTCCCTCAGGTTCGTCTTGGAGACCTTCTGGCATTAAAATCAGGTGCAGACCTTCTGGCATAACGTTGCACTTTTGAAGGCTTATGCCATGGATACTCACTCTTGTCTCCCCTATACAGTGCATTCAGAAAGTATTCAGACCCCTTCACTTTTTTCACATTTTGTTATGTTGCAGCCTTATGCTGAAATCGTTTAAATTCATTTTTTCCCTCATCAATCCACACTCAATACCCCAGAATGACAAAGAGAAAACAGGATTTTAGAAAGTTTTGCAAATTTATTAAAAAGAAAAAACTGAAATATCACATTGACATAAGTATTCATACCCTTTGCGATGACACTTGAAATTTAGCTCAGGTGCCTCCCATTTCTCTTGATCATCTTTGAGATGTTTCTACACCTTGATTGGAGTCCACCTGTGGTAAATTCAATTGATTGGACATGATTTGGAAAGGCACACACCTGTCTATATAAGGTCTCACAGCTGACAATGCATATCAGAGCAAAAACCAAGGCATGAGGTTGAAGGAACTGCCTGCAGAGCTCAGAGACAGGATTGTGTCGAGGCACCGATCTGGGGAAGCCTACAAAAAAACCTCTGCTGCATTGAAGGTTCCCAAGAGCACAGTGGCCTCCATAATTCTTAAGTGGAAGAAGTTTGGAACAACCAGAACTCTTCCTAGAGCTGGCCGCCCGGCCCAACTGAGCAATCGGGGGAGAAGGGCCTTGGTAAGAGAGGTGACCAAGAACCCGATGGTCACTCTGGCTGAGCTCCAGAGATCCTGTGTGGAGATGGGAGAAACTTCCAGAAGGACAACCATCACTGCAACACTCCACCGATCTGGGCTTTATGGCAGAGTGGCCAGACGGAAGCCAAACAGTTCAATGTTAGTTTCATCAGACCACAGAATCTTGTTTCTTACAGTTTGAGGGTCCTTTAGGTGCTTGTTTGCAAACTCCAAGCGGGCTTTCATGTGCCTTTCTCTGAGGAGAGGTTTCCGTCTGGCCACTCTGCCATAAAGCCCAGATCGGTGGAGTGTTGCAGTGATGGTTGTTCTTCTGGAAGTTTCTCCCATCTCCACACAGGATCTCTGGAGCTCAGCCAGAGTGACCATCGGGTTCTTGGTCACCTCTATTACCAAGGCCCTTCTCCCCCGATTGCTCATTTTGGCCGAGCGTCCAGCTCTAGGAAGAGTCCTGGTTGTTCCAAACTTCTTCCATTTAAGAATTATGGAGGCCACTGTGCTCTTGGGAACCTTCAATGCAGCAGAATTTTTTTTTGTAGGCTTCCCCAGATCTGTGCCTCGACACAATCCTGCCTCTGAGCTCTGCAGGCAGTTCCTTCGACCTCATGGCTTGGTTTTTGCTCTGATATGCATTGTCAGCTGTGAGACCTTATAGGGACAGGTGAGTGCCTTTCCAAATCATGTCCAATCAATTGAATTTACCACAAGTGGACTCCAATCAAGGTGTAGAAACATCTCAAAGATGATCAAGAGAAATGGGAGGCACCTGGGCTAAATTTCAAGTGTCATAGCAAAGGGTCTGAATACTTATGTAAATGTGATATTTCAGTTTTTTCTTTTTAACAAATTTGCAAAACTTTCTAAAATCCTGTTTTCTCTTTGTCATTTTGGGGTATTGAGTGTAGATTGATGAGGGAAAAAATGAATTTAAACGATTTCAGCATAAGGCTGCAACATAACATAATGTGAAAAAAGTGAAGGGGTCTGAATACTTTCTGAATGCGCACTGTATGTTGTGTAGCATGCACATCGTCTGTATATCATTTGGTGGGATACCTTTTCATATCTTTTGATCAGGGTAGGCTTATCGTGTCCAAAATATGAATAGGTATCCACCAAATGACAGATGATTCAATGTTGGTGGTGAATTTTATCATTGCAAGTGGGTAACTGTAAGTTTTGTTTGGGCTGAGGAACGTGGTAGTTACGATGTGAGGTGTGAAGCCTTGTCTGCAGACCTACGCTGTATGAATGTACATTTTAGAAGGCTTGAAACTGCCCATTAACAAATGTCCACCTGGTCCATCACATAACGGAGACCGAAATGAGATATGGTGACAATTGGGCATTTTTTAAAAACCTTTTTTCAAAAACGACACTGATGTTCACCTGCAGCAACCAATTGACATCCTTGAGGGGATGACGGAGGAACAAGCTTTCAAAATGGCGCAAAACCTTGGTTTCTCTGGGGGTGTGGAACAAAAGGTGAGGTTTTTTTCTTTTCTTTCCTTTTCTCGTGTTCAGCCTTTGGTTGCTTTGTCTCTTTTTGTGTTATTGTCAGTGTTTCCAACATTGTAACCCCAAAATGGGTCAGCAAGTGGGAAGTGTCTAGTCCCAGATGTCCTGTGTACAGGCAGCAAAGCAGATCCAGCAGCTATATGCACTCTTCCTGAGTGTGGATGCAACCCAGGTGGAGGTGAATCCCTTTGGAGAGACAAGCAATGGAGAAGGTTTGTTCCATTTCCCATGGGTTTCTGCGCTTCCTCGGCTAATGCCTCGTGCTAACTAACAAGATTGGAAAATGGCTTAGTGGGAGGAAGCAAAGAGTGGCTGTGTGTGCGACGATGTCTGGCTGGGAGGATTAAGTAGTGAGGTAACTTGAAGGGATTGGTGGTGGGGCCATCATTATACAATTTACACCAATGGGGTTAAGAGTCTGCTTTTTAAATTTACAGATGACACAAAACTTGGAGGTAAGGTAGACAGCAGAGAAAGAGGGATGGGGATGATCAGACTCATGAAAGAAAGTCTAGTCACCTTCATAGAATGGGAATAAGATTTGCAGATTCATTTTCACATCAAGAAATGTAAGGTACCGTGGTTGGGTAGGAGCAATGAAAATAGGGCCGACATAATGCAATGGGTCGTCCTGGAGCATGTCACACAGGAGAAGGATTTGAGGATGGTACTAGATAGGGGGGAGAGTTAGGGGTTAAGTTAACATCACAGTACCAGGCCGATAATTATAGGTAAAGCTAATAGGGTTTTAGTTTGTATTCATAGAAGGAAAAATTCGAAATAGAAAGAGGTAGTGTTATCACTATTGACGAATTTAGTGAGGCCTCTTGTAGAACATTGTGTGCAGTTTTGGTCACCACCTCTGAGGAAGGACACAGCTGCCATGTAGAGCGTTCAGTGTAGGGCTACTAGACCGATTTCAGGGATAGATGGTCGAAGCGGCCCAATGAGGTCGGACTTTATACATTAGAGAGTAGGCGATTACGAAGGGATCGAATGGAGAAGCTTAAGATAATGAAGGGTGTTGACAAAATAAGTGCAGAAGAGGCTTTCGACAGAATAGACTGATGCAACCAGGGGCCATAGCCTGGGAGTAAAGAAGAGGAGTGTTAAGACGGTGCTCAGGCAGGGTTCTTTCAGTCAAAGAGTAGTTAATGCATGTAATGGTCTCCCTACTAAGGCAGTGGCAGCAGAAAGAGTAGATAGATTTAATTTGGAATTAGATAGGTGCCTAGAAGCATAGGAGATAGGGATACAGGGTTATTGGCAGGACTTGTAGGTAGCTTGCATATGGATGGATGATCACATGTCGTGTTGGTGTAGTGCTGGCATGATGTACCGAATGTCCTCCTCCTGTGTCATAGTTCATTACGAGTCTTGCCCCGAAGCGGATGCAAGACTATTGCAATGTCCCGGTCTGTCTGTCTGTGTGTGTCTGTGTCTACGCTATATATTTTTTCCTTTAAAATGGTTTTCTCTGCAATCGCTTTTCTGGTTGATGTAAAACCTTATACATAGGAAGTGGCTATGGCCAACACCAGGCTTTTATTCACTTGCTGATACTCCGATTGTATTGCTTCTCGCTACTACTACTACTACTACTACTACTACTACTACTACTAACTTTGCACGTGGTGTTGGCTTAACGGTTAGGGTGCTGCCTTGGGGGGTTTTTTTTTTTGTTTTCTATACAAGATCGAGGCTCGTGAAAGAGCTAACATTAATCACACAAAAAGTCAAACCGACACACAAAACACAAAAAACAAGGGGAGCGGCATACAAGATGGGGAGAGAGGGGGAAGGACACAAACACAACATTTGAGAGCAGGGACATCGGGAGGACTTGGGGGGAGGTGGGAGAGGTATAAAACATATGAACACTGCAAGGACTCTGGGGTGAATTACCGGGGGTAGAAAAGATCAAGGTTTTGGATGGGGAAAGATAAGAGATGGTGGTGAACAGCTGTTTTAAAGACCTGGAGGGAGGAGTGGGATTGAAGGGAGTGGGGGAGTTTGTTCTAGAGGCGGGAGAAAAGAGGAATGAAGGAGTGAAGGTGAGCAGAGAGCCTAGATTTTGGCAGTTTTACCATAAGAGGGTTGCAGGCAGATCTTGTGCGACTTGAAGGAATATTGGGGGGACAGAGCACAGAGAGAGCTGGGGGAGCAAGGCCGGAGAGGAGTCGGTAGAAGACAGACCACCAACCTGCCTGTGGTGAGAGAGTGAAAGGCCCTCGGAGTTAGCTTCATCGCAGGAGATTCCAATGATTCTGAAAGCTTTGGCCTCAACAGCGTGAAGCCGAGCTAGGTGTGAGGCAAGAGCACCAGCCCAGACGGGGGAACAGTATTCCATTGAGCTGCGGATGAAAGCCTTGTATGTGGTGAGGAGCTCAGGTGTGCCAAGGAAGGACTTCGCACGACGGAGGATGCCCAGTCGGCGACTGGCTTTGGAGGCCAGCTTGGAAATGTGGTTTTCCCAAGAAAGATCATGGCAGATAGTGAGACCCAAAAGCTTGAGCGACAGAACTTCTTGGAGAGGATTGTTGAGAAAGTAGATGGGAGGGTTTTCCAGTCGGTCCTTTCGGAGAGACATCGTAAGAGTGTGAGATTTGTCAGGATTGAAAGACATGTTCCACTTGTTTGACCAGTCTGTGATTTTATCCAGGTCTGCAGAGAGTGAGGAGGCTGCAGACTGCCGATCTGAGGGATGAGGAATGGAGCGGCAGATAGTGGAGTCATCAGCAAAGAGATAGAGAGGATTTTCCAGAGAGTCGGAGAGATCATTCTCGGGACGCGATCTTGGAGAGATTCTCGGGTCCTGAGTTTGAATCCCGGTCGGTCGTTGAATTAACACCAGGTGGGGTTGTTTCAGCCTGTTATCCTTCCGAGGTCGGCGAAATGAGTACCAGCTGACTGGGATGAATTAGCCTTTTGAGACCTGCGACGGAGTGGCCACCTGTCCAGGATTGTGTCCAATTGCCAAAAAACTGCTTTGGCAGCCCGTATGCATCTGAAGATACTGGAGTGGTCACTACTACTAACTATGACCACATCTATTAACTACTTTAATGAACTCAATTACCCCCCTTCTTGTGAGATCGGCCAGGGAATGTTTTTGTTGCATGGCTTTCACGAACCGATTGGACATCCTTGATGTTCGACTGATTATGATTTGGGCAGGAATTTGTAATTTGGTCAGGCTGCTGGAAATAACTCACCTTCTCTTTATGAATGAAAGATCCTTCATTATTGGACAATTGGTGCACTATATATTTTGACATTTTGAAATAATTACCAGACCTCGATGTACCCGAGGCCTCGCCCAAATTAGCATGCAAGCAGTGGATTCGATAGCACCGCTTTATCCTGCTTGAACACACAAATGTCTGATTGAGTGCCAGTTCCGGATTTAGCACGCTATTCCTGTTGCCATACACTCGCATCAAATCTCATTCAACGTACTTGTTTTTTCCATTCCAAATCAAGTATCCCCAAATTATTCCATCAAAAGGACTTTTCAAAAACAATCTCCCGGAAACATGAATGTCTCAGTTCCAAATGTACACTGTACAGTCACACATTTCACGAATCCTGTTGTGTCGATGGATGATGCAATCCCACTGTGTGAATGTGAAATTGCTTCCTGTGTACACCTCAGCTCACAACTGGTTCTTGCAAAAATGTAACATTCACAGTGAAATCTTATTGGAAATATTTTGTTTCTTGGCAAAACATTTTGCTTTTCGTTTATTGTGCTTTACCAGAGCTGATAGGATAGCTTCGAGGTTTGCGCGCTCGCCTTTGAGCTGTCGAACCTGGGTTCCAATCCCGACCCAGCTAATAATTGTCACCAGTTGTTTTGCATGTGACGTCATCCATCAGATGAATACGAAGCCAAACCACTCCTTTTGTGCCGGCACTCGTCGTTTGTGAACTTTAAAGATACTACAGTTTATTTTGTGCAGAGTAGACGAGCTATCACCAGCACCCTAAACAAATTACAAATTCTCGACCTGACTGACTGATGGAAAGTCAATGGCAAACCACCCAGCCAAGCCACGGCCTTCCTGGCCTTCCTTCCTTCTTATTTCTGCATTCTGCTTTTACTACTTTTGTCTTCATCCTTTCTCAAAATTTATTTCTAGTTCGGCATTTATTTCCACCTCTGCTTTTTCTATATTTGCTAGTCAGGTTGTTTGTGTTTTTAGCGGCTTTGCATTCCCAATGTGCTTTGGGTTTAAGCCACGGTATTTTTTTCCCCACACTTCCACTGCACACTGTCCCATGGTAATGCTGTGTGGAGAGCTCACCCTTCCAGTACACACTTACCATTTTGTGTTTTTGGCTGGCCCATTCCCGAAGGCCTGGAAAGGGTTATTGCAATCGTTCTTTGTATCGGGGCGTCTACACGCAGATCTACTGTAATATAGCACATTCATTCTCAGATCTACTGTAATATAGCACATTCATTCTCAGATCTACTGTAATATAGCACATTCATTCTCAGATCTACTGTAATATAGCACATTCATTCTCAGATATACTGTAATATAGCACATTCATTCTCAGATCTACTGTAATATAGCACATTCATTCTCAGATCGACTGTAATATAGCACATTCATTTTCAGATCTACTGTAATACAGCACAATCATTCTCAGATCTACTGTAATATAGCACATTCATTCTCAGATCTACTGTAATATAGCACATTCATTCTCAGATCTACTGTAATATAGCACATTCATTCTCAGATCTACTGTAATATAGCACATTCATTCTCAGATCTACTGTAATATAGCACATTCATTCTCAGATCTACTGTAATATAGCACATTCATTCTCAGATCTACTGTAATATTGCACATTCATTCTCAGATCTACTGTAATATTGCACATTCATTCTCAGATCTACTGTAATATAGCACATTCATTCTAAGATCTACTGTAATACAGCACATTCATTCTCAGATCTACTGTAATATAGCACATTCATTCTAAGATCTACTGTAATACAGCACATTCATTCTCAGATCTACTGTAATACAGCACATTCATTTTCAGATCTACTGTAATATAGCACATTCATTCTCAGATCTACTGTAATATAGCACAATCATTCTCAGATCTACTGTAATATAGCACATTCATTCTCAGATCGACTGTAATATAGCACATTCATTCTCAGATCTACTGTAATATAGCACATTCATTCTCAGATCTACTGTAATATAGCACATTCATTCTAAGATCTACTGTAATATAGCACATTCATTCTCAGATCTACTGTAATATAGCGCATTCATTTTCAGATCTACTGTAATATAGCACATTCATTCTCAGATCTACTGTAATATAGCACATTCATTCTAAGATCTACTTTAATATAGCACATTCATTTTCAGATCTACTGTAATATAGCACATTCATTCTCAGATCTACTGTAATATAGCACATTCATTCTCAGATCTACTGTAATATAGCACATTCATTCTCAGATCTACTGTGATTTATATAACCCAGTGAAGCTTTGCATTGTTAAATGCTATGTTATTGTCATTAGGATGTCAGCAAAGAAATAGCTTTTATTTTATGGCACTTCTTCATTTCCTACCGTGGACTTCATTTTTTGGTCGCCCTGGTGAGGCTTCCTGCGCAGTTTATTGTGACTGAATATTTAGGAATCTGTTATCGTAATGACCACCTGCACAGCTGGGGTATTTGCGTCGGCCGTTGCCATTTCAATCGTGTGATTATGAACACTATCATGGTTGCAGTATTTGGCACTCGGTTCTTATGGTGAGAATTGTGCATTGTTGTGCATAATCCACAGAGAAAAGCACATTAACTAGTATTTAAATGATGTAATTATTTTATCAGTATTTAATGCAATGTTTACTGCAAAAGGGCTTGGGTGTGGGGGAAGGTGGATTACTATGCATGCCTGTTTTATTTTTTTTAATGCCAGTGGCCATCTTGGAATCAAAGGTTTTTTGGTGGAATAGCGGTCTCTTTCGCAACGGTATTGCAATCCCCATAGTTAAGGCTGGTTTCTCTTCCCTCGCAGCAGTAAGTTATAGATGTCTTTTTGATGAACTTTTTTTTGCAGTTGCATGTAATTAATTAAATGAGGGAAAAAAATTGTGAAAGAAAAAAAAAAGTGGCAGAACACGTGAATTGTGATACGTGCATTATTTTCCCAATCTCGACCTTATGCTGACGACTTTCCTCAATAATAAAAGACACAAAAGTCCTGAGTAATTATTTAATTGACAAATGTGGGAAAATTACACATCCACATCAGAAATGGAACCCAGGTCCTCTGGTAAACTGTACCAGTGCTCTGCCATCTGAGCTATCTGGGTGACCCTGACCAAGCATGTAATTTTCCCACACATAGAATTGCCACTCTCTTTCCATCAATGCTCCGGGGCACTCGCTGCCAACCATAGGAGCACCAATGGCCCGAACACGAGAGGGTCTTCCTCCAATGGGGGGGACAAATCCATGTCCACTATTACAAACACTACTGGGGGCATCGAAACACAATTAAATAAATGAACAGGATTATAATTAATTAATTCACATATAGTCACGTGAAAAAGTAAGTACACCCCATGTAAAGTTTTGACTTTTTCAACATACAGCTATTTGATCTTCATTTCAACAATATTGATAGATAAAGGTGATATAATATAACAAATATCATGAAACATTTACATTTTGTAGTCCATTGTATAATTTAAATAAACATAAATGCAAATTTCGCATGTGGAATAAGTAAGTACACCCTTGGCTCTAATATGTGGTATTGCCCCCTTTGGCAGAAACAACCTCAAGTAGGCGTTTCTTATAACTGTCTACCAGTCTCTGACATCGACTGGGAGAAATTTTTGCCCACTCCTCCATGCAGAATTCTTTCAGCTGTGCGATGTTTGAGGGGTTTCTTGCATGCACAGGTCGTTTCAAATCCCCCCACAACGTCTCGATGGGATTTAGATCCGGGCTTTGACTTGGCCATTCCAGAACCCTCCATTTCTTTCTTGTCAGCCATTCCTTGGTGGATTTACTGGTATGTTTAGGATCATTGTCATGTTGCAATGTCCACCTTCGGTTGAGCTTCAACACTCCAACCGATGGCCTCACATTATCCTCAAGCACCCTCTGGTACAAAGAAGAATTCATCGTGGATTCTATGATGGTGAGCTGCCCAGGCCCTGATGCAGCAAAGCTGCCCCAAACCATAATATTTCCACCACCATGCTTTACAGTTGGTATCAGGTTCTTGTGGTGAAATGCTGTTGTTGGTTTTCGCCAAACATGTCTTCTGGTACTGTGGCCAAATAGCTCTACCTTTGACTCATCTGTCCAGAGCACATTGTTCCAGAAGTGCTGGTCTTTGCCGAGGTGTTCATTGGCAAACGATAGTCTTGCCCTGATTTTCTTTCTGGACAGCAACGGTTTCCTCCTGGCACACCTCCCATGTAGATCAAATTTGTGCAGCCTCTTTCTAATGGTAGACTCGTGCACTTTGACATCAACAGTGGCAAGAGCTACCTGTAGGTCCCTTGATGACATTCTGGGGTTCTTAGAGACTTCTTTCAGCATCTTGCGGTCTGCTCTCGGGCTGAACTTGCTGGGGCAAGTTCAACAAGTTGACATGTCAACAAGTTGGCAGTTGTTTGGAATCCTCTCCACTTGTAGATTATCTTCCGGACAGTCGAATGATTGATTTCAAATTGTTTGGAGATCTTTTTAAATCCCTTCCCAGACTCGTAGGCATCTATAACCTTCTTTCTGAAGGCCTCAGAGAGCTCTTTTGATCTAGGCATGGTGACGCCGCACACTTCAACAACAAAGAGCAAACCAAACTAAATGTCTGAGGTTTAAATAAGACAGGTTCCTCCAAGATCCTCTCTAACGATGTTCTAATCATTTGCACCTGAGCTGGTGCACCTGATTCTAATTTTAGGTATTTGAAGTAGTGATAAATGTAGGGGTGTACTTACTTTTTCCACATGTGAAATTTGCATTTATGTTTATTTAAATTGTACAATGGACTACAAAATGTAAATGTTTCATGATATTTGTTATATTATACCACCTTTATCTATCGATATTGTTGAAATGAAGATCAAATAGCTGTATGTTGAAATATGTTGAAAAAGTCAAAACTTTACAAGGGGTGTACTTACTTTTTCACGTGACTGTATGTGGGAAAATTACACGCCCAGGGTTGCCCAGTTAGTTCAGACAGCAGAGCACTGGTATGGTTCACCAGAGGACCTGGGTTCCATTCCTGGTCTGGGCATGTAATTTTCCCACATATGTCAATTAATTAGTTGTAATCCTGTTCACTTATTTCATTGAGTAATTATTTTTAGCCTGAATACATAAGTATTCAATTTTTGTTATTCCTGCCAGCTTTTATTTCTTTTAGTGCCACGTTGTGCATTGTTACGCTTACAACTGTACACGTGTGCTTGTTTTGATCTCGTGCGTTGATCCAGGCTGAGCAGTAGTCTCATGGATTAAAAAAAACAAACTTTATTTGACCAAAGTTCCACACAATTGTTTTTCTCCTTGCATTTCCTGGCCTCAGATTTAAATTCAATACTCGATGACTATCCATGACCATGCCTTTAATGGGTATATGCGGCCAGTACCAAATGTGCCATCATTAGGCTTTCTTGCCAGGCAGCTCGGTCTTAATGTAACCCGTTCTTTGATGCTTGTTGGGAGCAAAGCCCCTTGGCTGGGTAGGGTTAGAAATGATGATCTGTCCCAGGGGTTAACTTCTTGCACTGAACTACTGGGAAACAAGGAATGAATGCCAAATACGTCTTTGTCAAAGTGATTGCCACACAGCCTGCGGCTCAGCACAACCAGCTCAACTTGGTGCACATGTGTAAGTGTCTTTGTCCTGCTGATAAAGGCATCAATGCATAACGGTGCTATCAAAGACTGCTGTTGATTACTTCCGCCACCGAATGTGGGTGGAGGTAATGCTTTCACGTCTGTCTGTCTGTCTGTTTGTTTGCCTGTTTGTTTGTGTGTTTGTCAACAGGATATCTCAAAGAGTTATGGACAGATTCAAACGAAATTTGGGGGCGAGGTTTGGTACGTGACGAGGACGAAATGATTCGATTTTGTTGAAGATCCAGTTTTCGGAGCTGGATCCGAGAATTTTAAGTTATTTGTCACCATTGAGAAATAGGGCAAAAAAAACCCATTAAATATAGCACAACTAGAACGCCACTCAGTGGAGCGCATACTCCTGCCGTGGGTGGCCGCTGCTGAGCCCTATCTTCCAATGGTAAAAAATCTTTCAAAAAATTCCTGGATCTGGAATAATATCCTGAGCTTCACCAAAAACTAATCAATTCTTCCTTATCCCAAGGGCAATCATCCCACCAACTTTCATCCAAATCCGTTCAGAACTTTTCCAGATATCTTGTTCACAAACACACGAACACACGAACACACACATGGACGGACACGATCGAATGCATTACTCCCTGGCGGGAGTAATAACTCAAAATGTTGCTGATGGATTCAGACGAAACTTGGTGGACAGCTTGGGCGTGTGACAATGAGGAATACACTCGATTTTGGTGAAGGTCCGAAAACAGATCTGGATACGAGAATCTGACTATAAGTCACCAAATGTCCGTCCGTCTGTCTGTCTGTCCGTTCGAAGGTACCGTAAAAACTGCTGAACCGATCGCAACGATATTTTGGGTGGATAATCCTGGGATCTCCATGAGTAAAATAGGGTATTTAGTTTTCCCAATTTCAGCTTTAGTCTCCAGCATTCTCAGGTTTGCACTACCGCATAACATTCGCGTTCGCATAACGTTTATTGTGACGATGTTTTCATTGTGACGATGTTGTTTTCCCGGGTGCCGCACCGATCGCTGCACAGCTGCACCGATCGGACTCGGTGACCTCGGACAAAGACCTTTTATAAGGACACAGGTTGAATCCCTGCTTGAGAGAATTCCAACCCCCTCCCTGCCATCACGGCCATCTCTCCAACTTACAATCCCACGAGATATGCGGAAAGGACGACCCAACACTAATATAAACATCATTAAACATCATTCGTATATAAACATCATTAAAAGTAAAAGTTTTCCCAATTTCAGCTTTGGTCTCCAGCATTCTCAGGTTTGGACTCCCGCATAACATTCGCGTTCACATAACGTTCATTGTGACGATGTTTTCATTGTGACGATGTTGTTTTCCCGGGTGCCGCACAAACGGCTGCACCGATCGCTGCACGGCCGCACCGTTTCAGATAAACCGGTAAAATGCCTCTCAAAAGGAAAGCCTCATTAACGAAAACGTCCAAGGAAGCTGTTGCAAGAAAGAAGGCTTGCCTAGACGAGGACTATCGGAGGCAGGAACAAGTACGTAACACAGCTGCACACCAGTCTCGGAGGCAGTCCGTGGAATACAGATCTGCTGAACAAGGACGTGACACAGTTGCACACCAGTTTCGGAGACAGTCCGAGGAATACAGATCTGGTGAACAAGATCGTAACACAGCTGCACACCAGTCTCGGGGGCAGTCCGAGGAATACAGATCTGCTGAACAAGGACGTGACACAGCTGCACACTAGTGTCGGAGGCAGTCCGAGGAATACAGATCTGCTGAACAAGGACATGACACAGCTGCACACCAGTCTCGGAGGCAGTCCGGGGAATACAGATCTGCTGAACAAGGACGTGACACAGCTGCACACCAGTCTCGGAGGCAGTCCGAGGAATACAGATCTGCTGAACAAGGACGTGACACAGCTGCACACCAGTCTTTTGATGATTTGCGTGTGATATGTGATGTCGTCTATCCTGAAGTTCTAAGCTGAAGAAGAGGTCCAAAATCATTCAATTTTTTCCCCAAATTAAAGCGTACAGTTGATATCACGATTTGAAACACGATGGAATAATATTTACCGAAATGAACAGTGATGTGGCTTTTATTGAAATTCTACAAATACTGTTTAGATGTGATTTGATGATTTGCGTGTGATATGATATAACGGATGTTTATATCTATCGTTTAAAATAAAAAAAGCCTTTAATTTCTGATATTTTGCCTTTTAATTTGGGCCTCCCAATTGAAGCCCCGCCCGCAGGGCGGGTACCGTTACTAGTTTTTATAATCCTAAAGTGATTCTTCACCATTGAGTGATATAGCCAAAACCGATATATAGCATGGTATTTCAAAAAGTTGTGGACAACTTATGACTAAACTTGGGGGATGAGTTGGTTAAGTGACAAGAACAAGCTGATTCGATTTTGGTTCAGGTCCGAATCCAGATCTAGCCTCTCAGTGGAATACAAAACATGAACTGTTCAGCCTGGTGGAGGTATGTGCTCTACCGAGTGCCCTTCTCGCTTGATCTTGTGACCATTAGGGTTTCCCAAAAAAATGAAAGTTTTAATATCATAAAGTCTCACCATCTAAAAACTTTCTGCATACTAAAATATCCTCCTAGCAATAATTTAGCTAATTTGAAAAATATTTAGAGGTTCCCTAATGTCTTTGAAGATGTGCACAAAGCTAAGATGTGCACATCGTGCCAATCTTGTTTTTATACAAATCATGCATATACACTATACACTATACAGACATTTAAATATATGGGAGTAATTTCCAAAGAAATGATAATGATTTACAGATAAAGATCTGTTTATCTCGGTACATGTATTGATAAAATGCAACAAACAGATCAGAAATTTGTGTTTTAGAAAGCGAAGATCCTATTTAAATGTTAGCAGCTCGAAAAGAACTGTAGAAGATGTACTTTTCAAAAGAACTGTAGATGATGTTTAGCAACCTGCGTCATTGAGTACAGAACCCATTATCATTGTTGATTTTTGAATGTGTGATCCAGAACAGCTGAGACTTTTGGTGACATGTTGTGCTTGTACCGAGGGCTTTTATGCATATTGATAGGGTGACACCAAATTCTTCATCAGTATATTTACCAGAGCTGGCATCACTTGACATGTCAGTTTCATATTAAGCGGTTTCCATTGACTGTTGTTCTACGATATAATTATCTGCCAGAGCCTTTTGTTTTTTAAATCGTTCTTCACGTTCATGTCATCCAGCAGACCAGACCACCTCGCCTTGAGTTCTCGTTTTTTATCATCACCTGAAATTGATCCAGTCCTTGACTCCTGCTGCAGTAACAGAAACTGTCTGTCTTCTTCATTCTTTATCATTACCTTTGCCACCGAAGGTGGATGGAGGTTATGTTTTCACACCTGATGTTTGTCTGTCTGTTTGTCTGTCTGTCTGTCTGTCTGTCTGTGAACAAGATATCTCAAAAAGCTGTGGACAGATTCGGACGAAATTTGGTGAAGAGGTTGAGAGTGGGTGACAGACAAAATGATTACATTTTGGTGATGATCCGTATTCAGATCTGGATCTGAGAATTTTAAAAGTGATTCTTCACCATTGAGAGATGGGGCAAAAAACTATACAGCACCTTCAGAAAGTATTCACACCCCTTGACTTTTTCGCATTCTGTTGTGTTACAGCCTGAATTTAAAATGGATTAAATTGAGATATTTTGTCACTGATCTATATATAATATCCCATAATGTCAAAGTGGTTTGTTTTTTAGAAATTCTTACAAAATAATTTAAAATGAAAAGCTGGAATGTCTTCAGTCAACCAGTATTCATCCCCTTTGCTATAACACTCCAAATTTAGCTCAGGTGCATCCAATTACCTTTGATCATCCTTGAGATACCTCTACAACTTGATTGGAGTCCACCAGTGGCCAATTCAATTGATTGGGTACGATTTAGAAAATAAACACACCTTTCTATATAAGTTCCCACAGTTGACAGTGCATGTCAGAGCAGAAACTCTACCATGAAGTCCATGGAACTTTCTGTAGAACTCTGAGATAAAATTCTGAGGAGGCATAGATCTGGGGAGGGGTATAAAACAACGTAAACTGTTCAGCCTGGCTGAGGTTTGCGCTCTACAGAGTGGTTTTTCTATCTGGTCTCTATCTAGTTTTCCCTGCGATTTGAGGTATTAAATAAATGAGTCCTTGAATCACTAGATAATGAAAGCAGGACTTTCCCAATTTTCTGCTGACCACGTGTTACATGCGTGTTTTAAATTACTTGGCATGACTGATATAGAACAGCTTATTAAGCATTTCAATATAATTTGCTTGGTTTAACTTGTCTTTCTCGTTACTACTTTTATAATAATTCATCAGACGGACATGTTGGTCTTGGAGATCTTTGATCTTCTTGACACCGTGGTGTCGTATTGGCAGTCTAGATTTGATACAAAAAGTCATGGTGATCATGGACACGATTTCCACTTTCAGTGATTGTGCGTTTTTGTGGTCGATGATAAAAACAAAATTCCGCATCACATCTCGACCAGACGGTGGTCGAGCACCTGATATAGTTTCATTTGGATTACCAATTAAAATATGCTTGGCCTTTGCCATTGTTGTTTGTTATCCTGAAAATAAATAAAAACATCAGCCAAGAAAAAATGCAACATTATGAAAGCTAAACATTAGTCAAGAAGAAAAGAACTACAAAATAGGTACACTACATGGCCAAAAGTATGCGGACACCCCTTCTAATTAGTGGGTTCGGCTGTTTCAGCCACACCCATTGCTGACAGGTATATATAATCATGCACACAGCCATGCCATCTTCATAGACAAACATTGGCAGTAGAATGGGCCATACTGAAGAGCTCAGTGACTTTCAACGTGGCAACGTCATAGGGTGCCACCTTTCAAACAAGTCAGTTTGTCAAATTTCTGCCCTGCTAGAGCTGCCCCGGTCAACTGTAAGTGCTGTTATTGTGAAGTGGAAACGTCTAGGAGCAACAACAGCTCAACCGCGAAGTGGTAGGCAACACAAGCTCACACAACGGGACCGTCGAGGGCTGAAGTGCGTAGCGCGTAAAAATCGTCTGTCCTCGGTTGCAACACTCACTGCCGAGTTCCAAACTGCCTCTCTGGCATGGAAGTGACCTTCGATCACGACGATGTGAATCACTTATGGCCAAGCTTTCTTCTCCAACACATTGGTGCCTATTGTATACCCTGGAGAATTTCCCACGGTCAAAAATAATGTTATTGAGTCATGAAAACACAGATTGAGTGCTGAATTCAGCAGAATGATAGGGACTCTGGATTATCTAACATTTGGGATACCATTCCACTTCTTGGTTACATGAATGGTTAGGAGAAAAGAAGCATCTCCAATGACAAATCAATGATTCCAGTAATTCGTTAATCATCAAGTATCTACCATGGGAACAACCTGAATGGTACAAATCAGTTCCATCTTGAACGCTGTGGTCAACATCGGCTGTGAACTGAGGAATACCAGGTGATCCCATATTCCGAGACCACATCTTCGGTTATATGCAGTTAATACATATGGAAAAAAAATGATCGCTTTTGAAGGGAGGGGAGGGGTTTAAGGAGGGCACCCGCCAGTTGCACCCCACCACCCCCCCCCACCCCCCCATTATCCACCCCTGGTTTTTAGCTGCGACGAGCAGGTCTATGAGAGGACCGCGTTGTTGTTGTTGTTGGGTTGCCTTTTTGAATAGCACATGCACATACACTCGGACGTGCGTTGGTATGAGGTAAGAACATCGCGGACTAAAATCGCGATTTGTTTGAAGAAACAAGAATAAATTTAGCTGAAAGACAAAAAGACACTAGTGCATGCGTATAATTTAATGACTGGTCGAATTTGGTCGCACATATTGCAACGGATATCCTCATGATTCTACACGTCGCAGCTGGTGACCACACTGTGGTCATTTTTCTCTTGTTATAAAACCAGGTTTGCTGCAACAACCATATTTAAGTGCATATCTTCAAAGACTTTGGGGGACCTCTAAATCTTTCCAAAATGGGTGAATTTGTACCATGCCAGGATATTTTTATGTAGAGAAACCTTTTAGATGGTGAGACTGTGATTTTAAAACTCATTTTTTGGGGGTACCCGAGCACACGGCTGCTTTTTGGTGGTGGTCCATGTGTGATGGTTTGTGGAGATCTTTTTTCTGGATTGAGAAGTCATTTTTGTTAATTGTTCTACCAGCTGAACGCACCTTCTTTTGGTTGCTTCTTTCTCTCTTTGCCAGTTAATGTTTTATGTGATTCCAGCACCTTTATATTATTGTTCTCCGACAGATCGATGCAGAGATAGCATGCTTGCCGTTGTGAATTGTCAAATGTGGCTTTGATTACCGACTCGGCTATAAACTGTCAGATCGGTGCTTGTATGCAGGGTTTTGCATCACAAAGTGCATTGACATAAAGGTGGATGTTTACGTCTACTGGAAATAGTTTGTGCGCGTTCTAAAGATCCCACTGTCTCTTTTGATGAAGAGAAAGTGGGTTATCCCTGGAAACCTAGACATGTCACAAATTTCTCCTCTGACTACTATTGGAAAGGCAATGGTAACCCACCCAAAATTATCCTTGCCATGAGAATGCTTCAGAAGAACAGAACCATTCTTGGGCAGATCACCACCAACAGGCAGATACTCATCTGTCGATTTTGGCTTAAACTTTTGTTCCACTGATTAAGCCATGAAAGTGGAAACAGTGCTGTCCCAAACAGGTGTTATGGTGATCTTGTGAAATCCCATGTGACCATTGCCCACTGCCCTATACATGAATGAACACATTTCTCTTTTGCCCTTTGTCCTCAGAGCATCAGTTCACACACTCCTGGAGTCCAACATTCCCTATTACCAAAGTGTGGTCATGATGGGATTCATGCCATCCTAATTGCCCATAATTTTTTTAGTGCCACAAATTACTCTCACCTTGGCATGTCAGATGGCCTTTTATGTAACTCAAGTTCGTCTTTCTGGATTCATGTGGTGAATCTTCAGCAAGCTGTTGGACAGCATCACATTCTTTGTCATTATTGAAGGCATCCCATGTGGTCAGACATTCAGCTATCTGCCTGGCAGGCCTAGAGCTCGTCTCAGCACCCCACGTGTCGCTGGACTGTACCATGGGTTTTCAGTCATGTGATTGACTATTAAGGTTGCAAACTGCAGCCTTAGGCTTTTAATGAATTTCCTTATTATGCATTTGAGCAAAGCTTAATTACTGCTCATCAGCGCAACTGTTGTGGGATGTGACTTTGCAGCATTGCCAGATCTTATCTAGAAAGCCATTAGCTTGGGAATGGGTTGGGATTTGCAGTGAGTGAGACTGTGGGTAGTAAGGCATGAAATTGCAATGGGTACGTGTTTGGCAGGGAGGCTGAGCATCCATTCTCTAACCTTGTAATCAAATGTTGCATTCAACTTGTACCTCATCCTCATCCACTAACCTGTTTAACTTCTTTACCACAAGAAAGTCATAATCATAGGGCTTTGTGGGACTTTGAGTATGCTCATTACCTGAGGAAGACCAAAGGGTAATCAAGGGGAAGCTTTTTTTGCAGTAAAGACGGTGGAAGCCAGCACAGTCGGCTTTATATGTCATTACAATCACAAGGCATGTCACACGACTACCCCTTACAAACATCTCGCTCTAAACTTGAACTCGACTCGTATTTTTTATTAACTGAGACATTAATGTATCACTGGTGTTCAGCCAATACATCACTGCTTTACTTTTGCGATGCTCATTACCTGGTGGCATTTTATCCGCTTCATCAGAATATATTGTTACAGACGCGGTGGTGGATGTTAGTTTACCGAGCGGTTTTGGTATGACCACGTCTGCACAAGTTACCCGATTATACCCGAACGTTGACTAATCGCGCTACGCTAGATCAATGAAGGAAAAGACACACGGCTGGGATTAAAATGACGCGACACCAGGGATACGGTTCTCAAGACCTCCGGAGGAGATTATATTAAAGCGGAAGGTCAGATTACAGGGACGAGAGGGACAGCATAGAAAGACAAGCACTTAGACACACTCTTATATTAACCCCAACAGACGACAGATAAACGGGACAAAAGGCTGACTCACACGGGGATTGATGGCAAGGAAAGCGGGTATCGATGGCTCAAGGTGCACTCTTGGCTCAAGGACAGGGTACTGTACGGTCCAGTAGATGCAGGAGGTTTCACAGCGCTCGGAGGTGGCTCTCTTGTCTTCTCAAGGCTCAAGCTCGGGGCGCATCTGACGTCACGTCCGGTGAGTCGCTTCGTATATCCGGCGGGGAGTGACACGCCCTCGGCTCGTTAGCTCCGCCCCAGATGGAATCGGCACGTCGCTTCTCATTGGGTGCGTGCGGGGGGGTTACCGGCTCCGCCCTTGACGAGGAGCTGACAGCCAGCCCCTTCGTGGTACAGCCGCAACTGCGGCTGTGCCGTTCCTTGCTCACACATCCAGCCGTTCCCATGCTCCTCGTACCTTTCCTTACACACCCAGGTACCCTCATTCCACTCACAGCCTTGGTCACACACCTGACCACCGAACACGTTGGCACACATTCGTTGCTCGCACACCTCACCAATACACCTCTTCGCGCCCCCTCCTCAGTCACCTCCTCTGTGACAATCACAGGTGTGCTCTCATTCGCACACCCAACCACGTGCCTCACCACCAACTCCAGCGTGCATTCCCACTCACGCTCTACCATTCCAGGTGTGCATCCTTCCATCCCAGGTGTACATCCTCGCTCACCTGTCACAACCAACTCACTCTCCTTGTCACTCTCAATACTCTCACCTCCACTCTTGACCACGCACTCACCCTTACTCTTGACAGCACACTCTTTCCCCATGCACCTGTCCGTCACACACCTTTCTCGCGCACACTCTCCCGTCACACCCTCTGTAACACTCACCACACCACGCTTCCATGTGCTCCCTCGCACACGCGCTACGACCGACTCACTCTCGCCAGCACCCTCACTCCTTGGCACGCACTTTTTCCTCACACACCCCAGAGTCGGACTTTCTCGCACACCTCCTCTTTCGCACACCAGACCTGTCGCACACTTCACCAACGGCCTCTCACGAACACCCGGGTCCATCTCGACCCCCAAGCTTATTAAATCCCCTGGCGCATCATACGCACGACCATATTGGTCACCACTTACACCGGGTCCTCTTCCTCTTCGCTTCTCATTGGGTGCGTGCGGGGGGGGGGGGGGTTACCGGTTACCTTCTCCTCACAGAAACACACCCACAGGATAACCGAATTGCGGAAAGAATTCGCAAACTAAACATACAGCCGGTAGGGAGCATTATTTACAAGACTACGCTGCTATTTACACTACGATCCAGGACCTGTTTTTGGAGGAACACATGCAGATGTTATGCATAGAGAGAGAGCACGCATGCCAGCATCGATACACCAACCCACGAGTGCTCTGTGGCCTTACGGCCTTTAATAATGTGCAGAGCACCCCTTCCAAGCATCAAAAGCACCACCCCATAACACAGTCAGCACCATCCGGTGCACCAATAAAGTGTTTATAAATCACCGGTGGTGTCGCAGCCGGCCGATGTTCTGCCGCTGGTCTTGCCTTCATGTGGTGCACTTGGCCTTCTTACTTCTTTCAAAAATAAAGAAAGGCGCCAACCGCGTCCATTTCTCTATTGTGGCCGTCAGGGGGCCAACTGTTAGTGGTTCACCTTGTATGGCATAGGTGCCACGTTGACCCATAGGTCCATCCATGGGTGGTGCTTGGCCGCAAAAGAACTGCGGTCCATTGTGGGTGGCCACAAACATTGCGGTCCATATGGTGTATCGATCCAGGCAGCAAGCAGCGAAAGTGCAGGCCCACAACTGCGGATCCAGCACCTCTCTCTCCTCTCTCTCTGCCCCAAAACCAGATCCTCGGAGGTGGGAGACAAAAGAAGTAAAGCAGACAAGTGAGTAAGGTGGTAAGGGCGCAAAAGTGCACGCAATGCAAGGTAATGCACACTGGGGGCACATGGGAACCAGGTGAGACAGGTACGTTCCTACCGTACGCTCCCCCCCACCAGGTAACCTACATGGCCCCTCCCTTACCCCTTACTGTATCCACAAAACACAACACTACCCATAAACATCTACTTTACAAATCAACAAACGTCCCTACTGTCTTCCCCGTTCCTCCCATAAACCAAATTCGTCTTCTCTCCCTCCTAACCAATCAAATTTGCCATTTCCAACTCTCATCACCATTTGCCATCTCCAACTGAACATCAAAATTTGCCATTACCAATTCATCATCAGTCCCTCCTAGGGAGGGAGAGATGGAATCACCCCAATGTCTCATCCACGTCGTGATGCGTCTCACAAATCCACAGCAATCTCATTTCCTGCAACAAACAAAGAAAACACAGGTGTGGAGTCATCATCATCACCACAGGTAAGTGGCTGCGTATGGTGCGACAGGTTCATCAATCCTAACTATTTCCTAAGTGACTTTAACAACTTTACACTACCCGGGGTCTTTCTCCGGCCAAACCATTGGCCCTCTTACACTATGGGTTCTAAAAACCAATTCCCATTGGCCAGACTGTGGTGCTCTTCAATTTGGGGTCTCACTCCCCCGATTCATCTCCCGGTGCCCTCGCACAATTTCTGGGCTGTGGCATGTACCTCTCCCAGTGGGTCTACCCACCTGCACACCTCCACCACTGCAGTTGCCTCCGAGCTTACCTGCTCCTTACCCTAACCTAACTACCTGGGGAAGGCCTTCTGGCACTCTCCCCACTCGGTGCCCTCTCTGGCACTGGGCTGCCCGATCCACACCCGGGATCCTCAGGCACCCACTCACAACTACCGGCTCCCAGAGCCCACCTGCGGCCTCACCTGGCCGACATCCTCACAGTGGTGGAGTGCCCAACCAACTACACACACTAACAGGCTACACGCCCAGCCATTTCCACAACACTAATGCACCCATCCACAACACCATTCTGCAACCGCACCACAGATGCCAATATCTAACCACAATTTACCTGTACCCTCTACCTAACACTTACACTACCCGCCCCGGGTACTCGTGAAAGGGGTCCACTCTTCCCCCATCCACACCTTCGCACCATGCACACCACTCCGTACCACTTACTCCAACTCTCTCCACACACCTGTACTTGCACACCTGTGCTCTCACACCTGGTGCCACCTGCACCCTTCTCTCCCCAAGCGCATTCGCGCTGATCCACAACACTCACTACTCATACACTGCTCCACACACCTGTCCAGTTGCACACCTGTGCAATCACACCTGTTCAATTCTCACACACACGGCATCATCTCAGCTAACTACTCCCTTCTGAAACTTGCGCTTCCCAGTCGTCCCTTTAAACTATTGCGCTCCCTCGTCATTATCATCCACACTAATCTACCTGCGTCCCCACTACAGGTATCAGTCACTAACTAACTTAACGTCACCTAATGTCATCTTCGCTAGATCCCTACAATATAACCTAACCCACCCGGGCTAGTTTTCACTGCCATACACCCCATCATCTAGTGCGCATTTGCCCCACTATGGGAAGGGTGGCAAGGATGCCACCCTTACCCACCGGGCCCATCGCTCACTACCAATTTTGCACATCTAATTTCAACAAATTAAAAATTTGCCAATCACTACCCATCATCTGCCAATCACTACTGCCAATCCCTTGCCAATCATCAAATTTTGTTTTTCTCTAATTTTGGGTCCAAAACACTAACCTCATCACCCAGTCTACTCACTAATACCTCTCGGTGCGCCAATCCCTGTCCAAAGCCCGGCTTCGTAAAGCCAAGCCATGAATGCGGGTTGTTCTGTGCCAGCGGCTGGATGCGTCCGGCACTCGGTGCAGGGACGGGGGCTTACCCGGGCCGAGATCCCACGCACCATCTCGGCACGGAGCCATCCAATGTCCCGCTCTCGACCTGCCGGCACGTCTCACCAAAAAGTGGTCGCCATGACGACCCTTTCTATCGGGCTGCCAGCTCCGCCTAGTGGAGCACGGACGCGGCCGTTCAAAGCGAGGCCCGGCACGCACCGAGGGCCCGATTCGGCTATAAGTCGTTCTAAACTCTACCCCGTCTAACGTCGATGCTTCACCTGCATGCTTACACCCCGCAGCCCGTTCCTTGCTCACACATCCAGCCGTTCCCATGCTCCTCGTACCTTTCCTTACACACCCAGGTACCCTCATTCCACTCACAGCCTTGATCCCACTCCTGACACCAATTGTTACAGACGCGGTGGTGGATGTTAGTTTACCGAGCGGTTTTGGTATGACCACGTCTGCACAAGTTACCCGATTATACCCGAACGTTGACTAATCGCGCTACGCTAGATCAATGAAGGAAAAGACACATGGCTGGGATTAAAATGACGCGACACCAGGGATACGGTTCTCAAGACCTCCGGAGGAGATTATATTAAGGCGGAAGGTCAGATTACAGGGACGAGAGGGACAGCATAGAAAGACAAGCACTTAGACACACTCTTATATTAACCCCAACAGACGACAGATAAACGGGACAAAAGGCTGACTCACACGGGGATTGATGGCAAGGAAAGCGGGTATCGATGGCTCAAGGTGCACTCTTGGCTCAAGGACAGGGTACTGTACGGTCCAGTAGATGCAGGAGGTTTCACAGCGCTCGGAGGTGGCTCTCTTGTCTTCTCAAGGCTCAAGCTCGGGGCGCATCTTGACCGTTTCCAGGTGCGTCCTTACCTGTCGGTCCTTCGTCTCCATTACCTCTATCACCTCGTCCAGCCTCGTTGTCAGTCCCTCACGTACCATCTGACATTCCCTCTTTGTCGCTATCAAGTCGTTTTTTATGTCGTTTTGTGTCGCTTTTAAACCTCCTAATACCGCAGTGTTCCTTTGAACCTGGTCCGTTAGTCCTTTTTGTCCCTCCGTCAGCTGTTCCACCACCTGCGTCAGGTCCTCTATGCCCCCTTGTAACTTTACAGTCCCCTTTCTCACCTCCTTCTCCATGTGCTCCTTACAGTGCCTCACCTCCTCGCGCACTCCTCCGACCTCCTCACTCACTCCTCTTCTGATCTCCTCTCCCATCACTTGCATCTCCTGCCCAGATGCCACCCTCATCTGCTCCATTTCCTCCCTGTGAGCATCCAGTTTGGTTTCTACCCCCATTCTGACCCCCTCTATCTGCTGCCCCATTTGGTTAATTTCCCTTTCCGCTTGGTCCCTCATGTCCCTCAATTTGCCTTCCATAGTGTTTTCTAACCCCTCTAACCCTTTTTGCATCCCTTCCATTTGATTCTCTTGAGCGGCCATTCTGTTTTCTACCCCCATTAACCCCTCCTGTATTTCCCCTAATCTATTGTCTAATCCCTCTATTACTCCCTAACCCTCCGATCTGGGCCCCCATCCTTTGTTCTAACCGTTGGCTATTGGCCCCCATGTCCTCCCTCAATTTCTCGCTATTGGACCCCATGTCCTCCCTCAATTTCTCGCTATTGGACCCCATCTTTTGTTCTAACCGTTCGCTATTCTGGGCCATAAGGGCCTTCATTTGTATTAAAAAAAAGGTTCAAATCCACCGGGGGCGCTGCCACGGTCGCGGGCGTGGACGCCGTGGCCACCTCGTGCGTGACAACGCTATTTTGCGACCCTGCCGCCCTCACTGCTTCGCTCTCCTCGCGTCCCTCAATTTGGTCCTGGACCGACCCTGCCTCACTCTCCCCTACCGGACCCCAGCTGTCTTGGTCTGCCATAGCGCGACTTTCAAAATTCGGGTTTTTATTTCCGTATAACAAAATCAAATTTCGCCGTTATAATTTCGCGCGGGAAACGCGCTCCGAATCGATTCTAATTGTTACAAATTTGGGCCTAATAAATTTAGTCCCGGGTTCGAATCCCACTCCTCGACACCAATTGTTACAGACGCGGTGGTGGATGTTAGTTTACCGAGCGGTTTTGGTATGACCACGTCTGCACAAGTTACCCGATTATACCCGAACGTTGACTAATCGCGCTACGCTAGATCAATGAAGGAAAAGACACACGGCTGGGATTAAAATGACGCGACACCAGGGATACGGTTCTCAAGACCTCCGGAGGAGATTATATTAAGGCGGAAGGTCAGATTACAGGGACGAGAGGGACAGCATAGAAAGACAAGCACTTAGACACACTCTTATATTAACCCCAACAGACGACAGATAAACGGGACAAAAGGCTGACTCACACGGGGATTGATGGCAAGGAAAGCGGGTATCGATGGCTCAAGGTGCACTCTTGGCTCAAGGACAGGGTACTGTACGGTCCAGTAGATGCAGGAGGTTTCACAGCGCTCGGAGGTGGCTCTCTTGTCTTCTCAAGGCTCAAGCTCGGGGCGCATCTGACGTCACGTCCGGTGAGTCGCTTCGTATATCCGGCGGGGAGTGACACGCCCTCGGCTCGTTAGCTCCGCCCCAGATGGAATCGGCACGTCGCTTCTCATTGGGTGCGTGCGGGGGGGTTACCGGCTCCGCCCTTGACGAGGAGCTGACAGCCAGCCCCTTCGTGGTAACCCCGTGGAGCGCATGGTCCGGAGCGCATTGTCAATGGCGGCTAACCGAGCCGGTGTGAGGACGCACACTCCCCCGCGCAGCGCCGTGCCCCTCTGTTGTTGTAGTTGTAGTTGTTGTTGTTTGGGGAAGAAGATGGAAGGAGGTATGGGAAAGGTCCTAAACTCACTACTGGTGCCATATAATCACATTCTGGTGCAACGAAGAGTCAGAATTAATGGAAACGAGTCCTTAACTGACATAGACTAAGAATAACTAGCAAGATGTCCGAAAGTTGTCTACGTGTGATGCGGTGGACCTGGGCACGACAATTAATGGGGGAAAAAGGGGAAGGTCGGTTCTACAGAGTGTTGTTTACAGACAATGGGACTAGGGAATGGGGGATTGGGGATAGTTGGGGAGTATTGGGGAAATAGGGGAATATTTACAAGCGGATATGGAGGCCAAATTCCATATTCGCAACAATATATATACTGGAGACAGATGGCAGCATGGTAGCTGGCTCATTGGAGCAGGGTGTCTGGCGGGCCGATTCGGTCATGGTCCGATAGGTGACTGAGGCGGGCATGGCAAAGCAGAGGCGACTGTAACATACCAGTAGACTAACAATGAATAAAGGCTAAAAATAAAATCGAAAAAATGTACTTACTTCTCCATATTTCTTCATTTTCAGTGGTATGCTTTGATGCAAAGATCAGCTTTGACGATAACGCGGCCTTCAGGCAAAGGGCAATCTTCGATCTGGCAGCCGAGTCCGAAGAGAGTGACCCCGTGGAAGTTGAGGCCGCACAACATGACCTGAAGTACATCGGCATGGATGGAGACATTGCTTGCTTTGGTAAGGATCACACTTTGTTATTTATTTATTATTTACTTATGCTTGAATGTGCAGAAATATTGCACAAATATTTCAACATATTTTCAACATATTGCAACGTATTGAAAGAGGCTTTGTGACAAAGCAAACAGTTGCAGTTGCCGGACGTGACTTGTGGTTTTGAGTCTTGATTAAAAAAAACAATGGCATTCAAATTAGGTTGCATGTAATACAAACTTTACGGCATTAAAAGCAGAGAGTCAAAAGCAGAGAGTCGTCAGAGCTTAAATTGTTGTGTCTATACAATGCCTAGGCACAAAATGAAAAATGATTCGGCGTATTTGAGTTTGCCAAGAATGCATGAGAAGATTTTGATAAATGCTCAGAACCAATGGATTAAAGCCGATTCAAGAACATTGGCAGAGTGCGAGGTAGAGACTGAAGTCTATTGGTGAACCTCAGAGCGAGACGCGTATAGCGATCTCATTGCACACTTTGAGAAGGCCATCTGGAAACGAGGAAATTGAATGCATCTCATTGGCGAATCGCCCATCTGCACGCATCTGCCCCAGTGTGTGCTCATGAGCGATGCATTATCTTAGCAGGATTCGCTCAAAAACCATCCCTGTTGATGCTTAAAGGCAAATTCACATGACGTTAAGTTTTGCTTTGGATGTACATTTACAAAAAAATTTTTTTTTTTTTTGCGGTGTTGCAGATGTGAGTTTTGAATGCTAGATGCTGTACCCAAAACCTAAAGATTTCAAAATTGGAATCGCCTCTCCATAAGGATTGTTATGGGAAGAAGAATCGAGAGAGAGGAAGGGGAAAGAGAGGAAGGGGAAAGACAGACAGAGAGAGAGAGAGACAGACAGACAGACAGACATTTGACATTTTGTTTCTCTTTATTGCTAGGAATCGTTGTGTACAAGGGAAATCAAACAAATACAGGCAGGTGACTGTGCAAAGTCAAAAAAGGTAAACTATAAATTCAATGTAAGAACACCATCAACAAGTTCACATAAAGATGCCTTCACACACCACCGCTGCGAAAACAGTGTACAATCACTGGATTTAAATTCAACATGGGAGTGTGATGTGACCAAGGTTTTAAAAAGGTGAACAACATCAGAAACAGAATCACAAACATTTTGCATTTTGTGTTTCCTTGACAGGTATATAGCAAGCTTCGCCTCAGAGGACAAATAGTTGGCTAAAAGGCTTTCATCTTTACACTGGTGGGAGATGCTAAAACCGAAAATAAAAACACAATCAGTAAAAGCTAGGCCTAGCCCCCGGATAACACATGATAAAACTGTAAAAAGGGGTGCCAATCGAGAGCAATCGATAAAAATGTGAAAAATGGTTTCTGTGGCACCACAGAAGGGATACGATTCTGTGTTATCGGAACATATACGGTGAGATAAAACATTGGAGGGTAAAATGTAATGTGCCAGTTGCCACTGCAAGTCTCCGAAGCACTTGGCGACGGGTACTTTGTATATAACAAGCCAGTTGATCGAAGTGGAATGAGTAGTCTGGAGCATTCTCCTCCAATGCGCTTGTGGTTCTGCGGGTCTATCGGGAACAAGGGTTTTAACACACATACAATAAACAGAAGATTTTCCCATCACTTGAAAAGAGGTGAAACCTTGAAAATGAAGCAAAAGCTCTGGAAAGGGATGGTGGGATAAGAGAGGGCCAGCTTCCTCCTGTGGAGCTCATTTTAGCCTGGTTTGCTTGAAAAAGCGTAGAATCGCAGAAAAAATCCTCCCAATGACTCAAATGGACCTAACTCTAGGGCCACAGCAACGTCAGCAGCTGGTTTCCACTTATAAGGATGAGGGGTTCTAAAATACTTAACCTTGGTGCATCCAACATCAATAAACTTTTGCATGAAGGTACGATCACTGCAGACCCCTTCAAAAATGGGGTTTAAAAAGATTGGCTCGTTTTAAAACATTTCAAGGGAGTAGTTACTGTTATCACGGCGCACGCTAACCGGCTGCCATGCCTCCAGCACACTCCTGTAGAACAGGGGGACTGATGCAATATCAACTTTCTTGGTGTCAATGGGAACAGTTCCTGATCGTAGCCAAGTTTCCCTGCCTGCCGAAGCAGGCAATGAGCCAAGGCCTTCCACGAGACGTCCGTGTACAGCAGTCGACGAAGTGACAGGAGGCGAAAAGCCAAAGCCATCACTTTGCTGGTAATGGTGATCAGGCCCTGTCATCCTTCAGCAACAGGTAGGTTTAACACACCAGGTTTGAGCCAGTGCTTCCCCCCCCCCCAAAATAAGTCAATAAAAATATATTGTAGTTTTTTAAGAATAAAATCCGGGGGCTGCAGTGCCATAAAAACGTGCCAAAGCATTGATGCTGCAAGATTATTTATAACAAGGGTTCGGCCCCGATAGGAGAGTTGACAGAGTATGCCATTCCATTTTAGCAGCCGCCTCTCAGTTTTAATTATTAGAGATTCCCAGTTTTTCAAAATGAAGTTTTCAGTACCAAGAAAGACGCCAAGATAAAGAATTCCATCCCATGCCCATTTGAGTTGCTCAAGTAGAGTCGGAGGAGTGGCGCCATTTTGCGGACCAATATAGAGAGCTCTGCTCTTTTTCCAATTCACTTTTGCGAACTTGCCAAACTGAATTCATGGATGCATTGGACCAAGGTCAAGACGTCCTCATCCGAGTGAATGATTGCACAAAGGTCGTCTGCATAAGCAATCACCTTAAACAGGTTCGCCGTCGGTTGAGGAAGGAAACCGAGAAGACGTGCACGCAACCGAACAGCAAAGGCTCAATCGCGAGGGAGTACAGGAGGCCGGAAAGAGGGCAACCTTGACGAATGCCTCTACTAGCCGGGAAAGGCTGACATAAAATGTTGTTAAGTTTTAGTAGACTAAAAGTGTTATTATACAGTAGCTGTACATGAGAGATAAAATTTTCCCCAAAACCAAACCCCCTTAAAACAGAAAAAGATAAAAATGATCAATGGTATCAAAGGCCTTTTCTTGATCTAATAACACCAAGCCAACATTTCTTTGTTCGAGAGAACAGATATCAATCATGTCACGCACAATAAATATACTGTCATGAATTGTCCTTTTTGGAACACAGTAAGTTTGATCTGGGTGTATGATCTCCCCAATCACGGCTCTGAGCCGGTTGGTGAGAGCCTTGGAGAGTATCTCGTATTCTGCACAAAGCAGTGAAATGGGACGCCAATTGTGGGGTTGCTGAAGGTCTCCCTTTTTGGGGATAAGGGCGAGAACAGCCCTACGGCAACTTAATGGCAGTGAGCCTGATCGTCGGCCGTCCATCAGAACCTCAAGTAGCTCTGGCCCCAGGAGGTCCCAAAAGGTTTTATAAAGTTCTGTAGGAATTCCATCCAGGCCGGAGGCCTTATCAGAAGGTAAAGTTTGTCGAGCAGCATGGAGTTCCACCAAAGTTACTTCCTTGTCCAGTTGTAGGAGTGCAGATTCTGACAAGGTGGGTAAGGAAGAAGTCAACAACTCTATAACTTCATTGTCGATGTTCTTAGCATGATAAAGTTCAGAGAAGTAGTGTTTGAGTGAGGTTCTGATATCTTTTTGAGCATGCGTTATCCTTCCTTCCTTTGTTCTTACTGAAGTTATCTGCTGACTTCTCTTTGTTTGAGCTTCCAGTCCAAAAAAAGAACTTAGAGGAGGTATCCAGGTGACACAAGTTCTCCATTTGGAGACGAATCAGCGCTCCTCTGGCTTGCTTTGCACAAAGCGCAGCAAGAAGAGCTTTTTTCTTTGTCAGCAAAAGGTTAGTTCTTTAATCACTGGAGGCCGAGAGGTTGGACTGCAAGGATAATATTTCTTTGGAAACCAAGGATTGGAGGGCAGAGTCATATTTGGTGTGGTAAGCTCCATATTGTTGGCAAAAATATCTTATCTGCACTTTGGCATTGTCCCACCATTGCCGAAGGTGGGGGAAGGAAGGTTTATGTTGGAGCAGGGCTTTCCAGAACACACGAAAGGCATCAACAAACAGTTGGTCGTCCAAAAGGCTTACATTGAAGGTCCAGTAGGTCGCCCATGATTCCGAACTGGTGGGTGAATACAAAGTGCGACCAGGTGATGGTCTGAGAAGCCACTCGGGACAATGTCCATATTGCCCCAACATTCAAAAAAACACTATTGATTTATAAACGGTCCAATCTTGCAAATGATAGGTGGGCGTTTGAACACCGACACCACGTGTATTGGCGGACAGAAAGATTGCGGATTATCCACACATACTTGGACAAAGCTCTCCACAGAGGCACCGTGCTTGCTGGGTGAGGTTCCTCTCCATTACGATCAATGGCGGAGTCTGTCGTGCAGTTTAAATCTCCACCCAAGCAGACAAGTCTGTTAAAATCAATGCGTGCAAGAGAAGTTTCCAAGTGTGTGTACGGTTGTGTGTGTGTGTACGGGTGTGTTACAGTGTGTGTAAAAGGCAAGTCTCTCCGTGCTATCACGAGGTGCGTATACGTTCAGTACAGTGTGCTTAAAACCATTGTGTGTAAAAGTGAGTGAAATCAAATACCCTTTGATAATCTCATTAAAAACAACACTAGGACTGCAAAAGGAAGGTTGTATATAAACAGCTACCCCAGCCCTAGGGTGTTCAGACTACTAAAAAAACATTTCATTATCCTTTGCCATTCACTTGCACACGAGGAGCTGCATCTTGTTTCTTGTAAAAACAAAACATCAATGTGATTTGCCCCCAACAAACTGCTTAACTTCAGCTTTACGGATGGAAGAGCGTCCACCATTAATATTTAAACTCACTATAGAGAAAGCCATCGGCTAACATAGAGTTTTTGGGTGTGTCAAAAGCTCAGCCTGTCTATGTCGGCAGCTCCTTCTTTGCTTTAAGGATGCATTTCCGGAGGCTGTCCGGCTTTAAGCTGTCCGGCTGTCCGGACAAGCTGTCCGGCTTTAAGGAGCAATCGCTTTGCAGATATTATAAAGCTGGACAGGTCAGGGAAAAAGTCTTTAATTTTAACATGTTTCTTGCGAAAGGTGTCATGGAGAAACTTTATGATATCGGCAGGTGGAACACTGGGAACACTCTCCGAATCTTGGAAAAAACCTGGATCATTCCACACTTCGATGCTGCCACTAGAAGCACGCGACGAGGCCCCGTCGGAATCATAGTCCGAGCACCGATCCGTGTCCATTACATCAATATCATGCTCCAAAGGCAGAGCTGGTGGTTTAATAAGGGAAGCCTCATGTTTGCTTCCAAAGGGGGAGAAGGAGTGGAAGGAGGATAAGTGGGATAGGGAGTGGGAGGAGGAGGAGGAAGGGGAGTAAGAGGAGTGGGAGGAGTGGGAGGAGGAAGAGGAGTGGGAGGAGGAAGAGGAGTGGGAGGAGGAAGAGGAGTGGGAGGAGGAGCTGGAGGAGGAGTGGGAGGGTGAAGAGGAGGATGGGGAGGAGGAGCTATGTTAATGGGAGGAGCTTTGCATTCCACTTGGGGCAAACGTGGTAGTTCACCAGTTGAAGCTTTGCATACTGATTCAACCAGGTCCGGAGTTATTCGTAACTCAGAAATTGAACGCGCTACACTCTCACCTGGGAGGGGGATTATAGTGGATTCGATGTTAATATCCATGGGGCTTGTGACTGCAGGAGCAGTCACGTGTGCTTCCTGATGCACAATACCAATTTCCTGCTCGTGTTCACCGGCCCCACAAGTAGGAATGTCATCATTCTCCGGAGCAAGAACATCAAAACGATTTTGAGTTTTAAAAACGGCAAATGTTACTTTTTCTAAAGAAGAGTCATTGTTTTCGGCAGCCGGCGCCATCCTTTTCCCACAGCTCGTCGTCACATATTGACTATTATCAGTTAAATGTTTCAATTTATGTTTCCTTTTTGAAGGAACAACAGTAAAGCCTTCATTATCTGCCTGTGGTTGATTTACCCCCACCTCCGACGGCCCAGGCAGATTGTTCGAGTTTGAGGCATCACCAGCGTGCCCAACTCTAGATGGACCACTGTTGGTCTCAATGGGCTCTACCGGCCTAAATGTGCCACTCGTTGTAATCTTGGGGCAAGCGTTTTTTTACATGTCCATATTGACCACAAATAAAACAAGTCGTGGTCTCCGTCGCAATATAAATATGGTAATTGCAATTTTTGTTTTTTAACGTCATCACTGCGTTGAGCGATTGAGCGTTGTCTTTTAGAATGATATAGCAATGACTTTGGAATGACATGATGTGGCGAACCGAGGCGTCAGAGCGCAGACGAAGCGGAATCATCGAGATTCGTGACACAACCGTGCCAAAAACGCTTAAAGCAGCCACAAACTAATCACTTGAGAAGAAGGGTGGGATATTGGACATGAATAACTTAACCGCCGTCGTGAACAAAGACGTCCGGCGGTACGGATAGACCAGTTTCAACCGCCTGAGCCATGTGTTGCTCTTCCGACAGGAAAACCACGCGACATTGGTTCATTTTTGAAGCAGCGAGAACATTCTCAATTCCAACGAGCTCTCCTAGAGCCATCACCACATTCTCAACACTAATTCCGTCAGGTGGAGCAATCGTCACTCCGTTCTTGCGAGTGAGTGACTCGTACACACTATTGTGCAAACGTTCGAAAAAATAGGTATAATGAGGAAGATAAACCACCGATGAGCGGCATACAGGGCTATAAGAGCATGGCAGATGAAACGCGGGCCTGGAAACCAAGGGTTTCAAGAAGAACCCGCGAAGCACTTACCATGTGCGCTCTCTTTCTCTCTCTCGTCTCAACAAGGTAGGGAAACACAGGGAAAACTTCACAAACACGTACAAGGACACAAAGGGAGTGAAATGGGGATAGGAAAGACCACCAACACAACACTACTCACAGCTCCACACACACAGCCGCCATGATGCCACACACACACAGAGAGAGAGAGAGAGAGAGAGAGACAGAGACAGAGACAGAGACAGAGACACACACAGAGAGTTGGACTCGTAAGTCTACTTTGTTTTGTTATTGACGAGCCACTTGCTATACTGCCTTTAGCCTCGAACATGATTGATCGACATTCGGCTGTAATGGCCTTTCGCCTCGATGTAGCATAAAATCAATTACCCGTAATGATAGCACGTCTCTGGCAGAACCCCTATACCGTCATTGTCCACAAGAATCATGGAGCGACTGCGTTAAACTGCTTCCTGCTGTCATTTCGCCTTTGATTGCTGTTTACTTTGGCATTGCTCTGTTCTTATGTTATCTCGTTGTTGGATGGAATGTTGTTATAACTCGAAAATCTTTGGGGAGCTTTAAAATTAATTAATCGTCAGGATTGGATGGGGGAGGGAGTGGTGGGGAGGACGTTCTTGGTGGAGTGTGTTGAGAAATGAAATCGCAAATCATGCTGTCACTCTTTCTGCGCTCCCCAGTTGCTGGCATTTAACGAGGGTGTCCATGCCAATGTCCTTGGGAATGGAGGTAGCTTGGGTCGTGTATTAAAATAGTGTATTAAAAACAAAGCTGTGGCATTGATAGATTGCGCATATTATCAACACTGTGTTGCAGCGTTATCTCCGGTCCCTTTGCCATTGAACTGCTGGCCGTCGTCATTCAATATACTCGAGTTGATTCATGGGACCCGGCGGATGATTGTCCAAAGGGAAAAAAAGCTTCAGAAGCGTTTGGCAAATTTTTGAACAGCTGGTATCAAAACTCCAAATGCTTCAAACACCGTTATGCTCATATTCTCTTTTGTTCGCCATTTTAACTCACAATCGCAGGCATGTTTTCGAGTATTGTTTCTCACATTTGGTGTTTGGCTGGGGTTTATCTGTTTGCTTTGCATTCATAATGTCATCCCGAGGTCATCTGAAACTATTCTGACTCCCTGCTTAATTCCTTTTATGTGTGTGTGTCGTGTGTGTGGTGTGTATATGATATTATTGGGGTCTAAAACTGGATAAATAACGTAAAACGGTTTGCTGAGGCCTTCGTGTTGTAGTGTTTTTTTGTGGCCGAGATACCTGTCAATGACCATGTGACAGTCGAAATATTTTTCTCGATGAAACATGGCGACTTGTCCCCTCATTGACATTGAATGCACTGATGGAATCATGTGAGGCCGAGGAAAATGCAACGATTGTTTTCATTTAATCCTCGTTTTTTTGCAACTTGGTGTCATGAATCACATTTTATTTTATTGAGAACCTGTTTCACTTCATTCATAATGTAATCGTGACATGAAAAATCCGCTTGATCCTTTTTAAATACCAAAGGCAATTCCATGCATTAGGCTTAGATGCTTAGCCGGTGTATTTTAAAGCTGTCATCCCTGATCTGACCTTGACCATGTCGGACGTCGCAGTGAATGGTGCGGGCCTGGCTATGGCAACATGTGATATAATTCAGCTACATGGTGGCAGGCCAGCCAACTTCCTGGATCTGGGAGGAGGAGTGCAGGAAGGACAGGTTTATCAGGCCTTCAAACTCATCACTGGCCTGACACAGGTAAGCTCACACATCAATCTCTTCCTCATGATGAACTTATCTGTCTGTGTTATTGGGGCCTGCATCAGTTTTAGTGGTGTATTTTTATTATTATATCCGGTGCTTATGTAAGAGCATACAGAACTGTAGAGAAAGGTCGCAGGCCTTCGTCACAAGCCACAAGGACATTATACCCTTGCCTGTCCATCTGCTGTATTGCATGGTCTTGTGCAGCTGCACTATACCTGCTTGCGTTGAAAAAAAACACTTAGGCCTTTATTTTAAACGCTTGTCCATGCTCATGTTAGTGCTAAACAGGTGTAAGGTATCACATGAAGCAAGCTCACCTGGTATGTACAAATTGGCATGGAGGAAATCACAGGTGTCAATGTTGCAAGTTATTTGTGTACACTGGTACAGTAGTAGTTTTCTGCGTGATTGATTTTATACCTCACGAGTGCATACTCGAGCTCATTTCTTTATTTTGCACAAAAAATAAATAAAAGGATTTCTACATGTAGCCAATGCCCAGTAATATTCCAACGCCCAGTGCCTCTGTTGGTCCACCCATGATGGGTTTTCATTACCATGATAACTCAAGAACGACTGCAGGAATCTAAGTCACCCTTGGTAACAAGTATATATGATTATACAAAGATGAACTGATTAGATTATGGGGTCAAGAGGTCAAAGTTCAGAGGTTATGTTAGGTAAAAGTGATACTTCAGAACAGCTGAATGGATTTAAATCAAACTTGGTACGAGTATTATAATAATGTGATAATGTGGGCGGAGGCATATTGGTCAATGTCGCGACATCAAAGAGTGCCGTTCTAGTTGCAGTCGATATTGAAATGTTTCCTTTTCTCCAACAACCTCATCTCAGATCACCAGTTTGGTTTCAGACCAGCTCACCCCACCTTGAAATGCTGGTTCTACTCAGCCAACAATGGATGGAGGCCCTCAATGGCAGACATGAGATCAGGGCCGTCTCTCTGGACATATCTCGTACTTTTGATACAGTCTGGCATCCTGCCTTGCTCTCCAAACTTTCTTCCTAAGGCAACCAAGGTCAACTCCACACATGGCTTACTGACTTCCTCTACTCTGGTAGCCAACATGTGGCTCTCAATGGAATCCTTTCATCTCAAGACTGGAGTGCCCCCAAGGCATTTTTCAGGGTCCGATGCTATTCCCGATCTTCGTCAACTATCTCTCTGACCTTCTGGAAAATCCTCTATCTATTTGCTGATGATTCCACCCTCTGCCATGACATCCCTCGTCCCTCGTCCTCCCTCTGCCATGACACCTCCACTGTCTGGCAAATCCTCCAATCTACTTTCTTAACAATCCTCTTGAGGAAGTTCAGTCATTCAAACTCCTAGGTCTCACTAACAGCCATGATATTTCTTGGGCAAACAACGTTTTAAAGTTGGCCTCCAAAGCCAGCCTCCAACTGATCATCCTCCATTGTACAAAGTCTTTCTGTGGTACAACTGAAGTCCTATCCACATACAAGCCTTCTATCCACAGCTTGATGGAAGACGACTCTCCCTCACATCTTGCTTGACTCAGTGGAAACCAAGTCCTCTAAGATTATTGGAATTTCCCACAATGAAGCTGAGTCTTTGGGCCTATAACTTTACCATCGCAGTCAGGTTGGTGGTCTCTCTGACTTATCCCACCTCCTTTCTGGTCTTGCACCCTCTGCTCTTTCCATCCTTTGTCCCCACCCATGTTTCTTTTTCTGCAGGCTCTGTCCACACGGTCCACCATCAACCCCCTTCTAGTGAAACTACCTAAATCCAGGACCACTGCTCACCTCCTTATTTGTTCCTCTTTTTCCCGCTTGTGGAACCAACCTCCACATCCTCTTCAATCTTATTCTTCCCCCCATGTCTTCTAATCCCACCAGCAGGATTAGAGTTGCTATTTGATCAGGTTGTGGTTCTTTCATGTTATACCATCGATTATGTAAATGAGGTTTGACCCTGAGGTTTCACTGGTAAATGGCTTGATCAATCTCACAGTGAAGCACATCCAGTTTTGTTTCACAAGCTTTATTTACTGGTATAGGAAGGGTCACTTTATTATCCTCCCTGGGGGTAACAGATTACAGTAGATCTAGGCTCATGTCCATTAGCCTATAGAGTACGTGATAATCATATAATACCTCAAGAACGTCAGGATTCCTCCCTTTCCATTTAGTGTTAAACAGCAGTAATGGCAGTTTAAAAAGGTAATCATACGTGTTGGTGGTTTATAATTATTTTAACTCAACTGGACTACCATCCAGTTGAGTTCATCACATACTAAACCCTCCGGCGTCCGTCGTCGTCGCCGTCGTCTGTCGTCCGTTAACTTTTCGATGTTAACACTCCAGCGTCCACAAATATCAACTGATTCTGATCAAACTTGACATGCAGCATCCTTACACCAAGGACCAGGTTGGTATTGCATTTCAGCCCGATCCGTTGAAAAATGGCGAACTTAGGCGACCATTTTGTTTTTGGTCATGAAAACGACGTCAACACTCTAGCATCCACAAATATTAACAGATTTCGATCAAACTTAGAATGTTTAACCCTTACCACACAAGGTAGGTTGCTATTGCATTCCAACCCGATCCATCACAAAATGGCCGCCATAGGCCGCCATATTGTTTTCAGCTCAGAAACGACGTTAAGACTTTAACGTCCACAAATATTTATGGATTTTGATCAAACTTGGTGTGTGAGACTCTTACCACACAAGGTAGGTTGCTATCTTAAGTCAAATCTAGTACAGACAACTGACCTACTTTAAAGTTGTCCAGTCAGGTCAGTTGAGTTCTGCTTCCCTGGAAGCTCTAGTTTTTTACTTCCAGTAGGGGTGCCACACAAAATAATATGATAAGCTATTTATACACCTTAACATGGATTTCACCCAATCTGGAAAACCCACTTGAGGAGGCAGCAAATTAAGTTGCTGCAACCTCAATTGTGTGACCCTTCGTCCTCCTGTTAAGCTTGGTTGAGATTGGATAAGTAATTACTGAATGTATCCTGGTCAGACAGACACCAAATTGCGTATTTTAGCATGATTATTTGTTTTACCATGATCTGAGTGTAGACGTGGAACTCGTACATGTATCACATTTCAGACAAGGGCATTCGGGGACATCGGTGTATGTTTATCGAACGAAACACAAAGTTCAAGAACATAACACACAACAGACACAGTATATAAAATCTGAACCTGCGATCCCAACATAATGAGTCTGGTGCTCAGATGGGAACAACCATTTACAGACCAACCTCGCAAAACTCCACAAATTTCCAAAATCCAGAAAAAATTCCCAATAGTCCACAAAATCCAGAAAAAATTGAAACTCCCAAAATCCAGAATTACTGCTCACCTCCACTCATTTGTTCCTCTTTTTCCGTCTGTGTAGCCAACTTCCGAATTTTCTTCAATCTCCTTCTTCCCTCCAGGTCTCCAAAACAGCTGTTTCAAAACCAAAACCATGATCTTTCCAACATCCGCTAAACCACCCCTCACCCCCACATTTGCTTCTGTAGCCATCTTACCCACCCCCTGCATTCTCCCCTTTTCCCTCATCCTTACCTGCACATCCATTGTCATCTGTCTCCATTTATTTTGTCCCCCAGCCCTTGCTGTTTGTATTCCCCCCTTCTCTTTCTGCTGTTCCTTTTATTATGTTGCATCTTGATTCTGTTCTAGCTCTTCCACAAGCCTTGACTCTGTATACAAACCCAAAATGTCCATTCACACTGCATCTGAACGACTGAGACCAAAGGCCTGAATATTGAGAGAGTGTTTCTACTACGATGCCCCATGTGGTACTTCTGGGTGCGAGTTTAAAGTTCTGAATGTCATTAAGTATCTCTCGTCCTGATGTGGAGGCACGATGGCAATTTATGGAACACATTCTTTATTTGAATTGCTCTTTCTGAATTTCTCATTACCAGCCCAGCATGCTTTCACTGCTAGCGTAGAGCGTGTTTAACGAAGAACCGGGATCGAAAGGGGGTTTTGAATTGTGTTTCCATGTAAACATTCGATGTGTTAAAGTGCGTGGCCCACCTCGAGTCATTTTGGCCTGGGTAACTCAAAAACCTTGCTTTAATGTTTAAACAAACGTACAATATATAAAATTTTTGGTCCGAGGTTTTATGTCACTTTTTTTGTATACAAAGTCAGAGGCTCGTGTAAGAGCGAACAAATAAAACGCATCACATGCAGTTGATTTGTTGAACTCATCTTGTTAGACTGTTAGCGATTGAAAATGTGGAACTATTCCTGAAAGTGCTTGAGAGATGTAGTGACTGCAGCAAGGTCCACACCATGCATTTTCATCGGAGGGCTGTTCAGATTCTGTGTTGTGGCCATGGTAATAGCTTTTGGATTGGTGCTGTGGTTATGGATGTTCAGGCATGATTACTCAGTCAGGGATGTATTCCATTCTTCAAGACGGTTTGTTCAGAAACTGACAGTTCATGCTGTTTGAAAGACATTTCATCATCAAATCAGTTTTCAGGCAAGAGCATTCCAAGAGTAGTACTATCGTAGCTATAAAGTAGTACAGTTCAAATATTATGGTATTACTGTAGTACATTTTGTAGTCGTGCTATAGTTGTACTGCAGTACAATTGTACAGTCACGTGAAAAAGTAAGTACACCCCTTGTAAAGTTTTGACTTTTTCAACATATTTCAACATACAGCTATTTGATCTTCATTTCAACAATATTGATATAATATTGATAAAGGTGATATAATATAACAAATATCATGAAACATTTACATTTTGTACTCCATTGTATAATTTAAATAAACATAAATGCAAATTTCGCATGTGGAAAAAGTAAGTACACCCCTACATTTATCACGACTTCAAATACCTAAAATTAGAATCAGGTGCACCAGCTCAGGTGCAAATGATTAGAACATCGTTAGAGAGGATCTTGGAGGAACCTGTCTTATTTAAACCTCAGACATTTAGTTTGGTTTGCTCTTTGTTGTTGAAGTGTGCTGATGTTCTTTCTCAAGACCTCTCTGAGGCCTTCAGAAAGAAGGTTATAGATGCCTACGACTCTGGGAAGGGATTTAAAAAGATCTCCAAACAATTTGAAATCAATCATTAGACTGTCCAGAAGATCATCTACAAGTGGAGAAGATTCCAAACAACTGCCAACTTGTTCAGGCCAGGCCGCCCCAGCAAATTCAGCCCGAGAGCAGACCGCAAGATGCTGAAAGAAGTCTCTAAGCACCCCAGAATGTCAGCACGGGACCTACAGGTAGTTCTTGCCACTGTTGATGTCAAAGTGCATGAGTCTACCATTAGAAAGAGGCTGCACAAATTTGATCTACATGGGAGGTGTGCCAAGAGGAAACCTTTGCTGTCCAGAAAGAACATCAGGGCAAGACTAAAGTTTGCCAATGAACACCGAGGCAAAGACCAGCACATCTGGAACAATGTGCTCTGGACAGATGAGTCAAAGGTAGAGCTATTTGGTCACAGTACCAGAAGACATGTTTGGCAAAAACGAAAGACAGCATTTGATCACAAGAACCCGATACCAACTGTAAAGTATGGTGGTGGAAATATTATGGTTTGGGGGCAGCTTTGCTGTATCAGGGCCTGGGCAGCTCACCATCATATAATCCACTATGAATTATTCATTGTACTAGACGGTGCTTGAGGATAATGTGGGGCCATCTGTCAGAAAGTTGAAGCTCAACCGAAGGTAGACCTTGCAACATGACAATGACCCTAAACATACCAGTAAATCCACCAAGGAATGGCTGAAAAGAAAGAAATGGAGTGTTCTGGGATTTCCAAGTCAAAGCCCGGATCTAAATCCCATCGAGATGTTGTGGGGGGATTTGAAACGAGCTGTGCATGCAATTGTTCCAGCTGTGCAACAATTTTTTGTTGAATAAATTATTGCAAAGTGAATTTTTCATTGTTTTTTGTTCAATTATATCACCTTTATCTATAGATACTGTTTAAATGAAGATCAAATATTGATATGTCCACATATGTTAAAAATATTTTTTTTTAAACATTTCATGGGGTGTACTTACTTTTTCCACATGTGAAATTTGCATTTATGTTTATTGTCCCCCGTTGCACAGCGGAGCGAAAGGGGGACTTTGGCTTTCCCCTCCGTCCGTTTGTCCGTCCTTCCGTCCCTCCGTCCGTCCGTGTGTGCGGGCGGGCATGCATGTGTGCGTGCATAAGCGAAGGACCGCATTCGAATTTGGTTTGTGGGTGCAACCCACGTCAAAATCCAAGATGGCCGCCGCCATGTATGTCTGATGCCATGTATGTCTGAACCTTGTAACCTGCATATCTTGAAAAATAAGCGAAGTACCAACTTCTAATCTGGTGTGTGGGTGTATCTCGGCATAAGGAAGAACGCCATTGAAAATTGGCTCGCCACGTCAAAATCCAAGATGGCCGCCGCCATGTATGTCTGAACCTTGTGAGATGAATATCTTGAAAAATAAGCGAAGTACCAACTTCTAATTTGGTGTGTGGGTGTATCTCGGCATAGGGAAGAACGCTATTGAAAATTGGGTCGCCACGTCAAAATCCAAGATGGCCGCCACCATATATATGTCTGAACCTTGTGAGCGAAATATCTTCAAAAATAAGCGAAGTACCAACTTCTAATCTGGTGTATGGGTGTATCTAGGCACAAGCAAGAAGGCTGTTTAAAATTGGGTCGCCACGTCAAAATCCAAGATGGCCGCCGCCATGTATGTCTGATGCCATGTATGTCTGAACCTTGTAACCTGCATATCTTGAAAAATAAGCGAAGTACCAACTTCTAATCTGGTGTGTGGGTGTATCTCGGCATAAGGACGAACGCTATTGAAAATTGGGTCGCCACGTCAAAATCCAAGATGGCCGCCACCATGTATATGTCTGAAACTTGTGAGCGAAATATCTCGAACAATAAGCAAAGTACCAACGTCTAATCTGGTGTGTGGGTGTATCTATTGGGTCGCCACGTCAAAATCCAAGATGGCCGCCGCCATGTATGTCTGAACCTTGTGAGATGAATATCTTGAAAAACAAGCGAAGTACCAACTTCTAATTTGGTGTGTGGGTGTATCTCGCCATAAGGAAGAACGCTATTGTAAATTGAGTCGCCACGTCAAAATCCAAGATGACCACCACCATATCTATGTCTAACCTTGTGAGCGAAATATCTTGAAAAATAAGCGAAGTACCAACGTCTAATCTGGTGTGTGGGTGTATCTATTGGGTCGCCACATCAAAATACAAGATGGCCGCCGCCATGTATGTCTGAACCTTGTGAGATGAATATCTTGAAAAATAAGCGAAGTACCAACTTCTAATCTGGTGTGTGGGTGTATCTCGCCATTAGGAAGAACGCTTTTCAAAATTGGGTCGCCACGTCAAAATCCAAGATGGCCACCACCATATCTATGTCTAACCTTGTGAGCGAAATATCTTGAAAAATAAGCGAAGTACCAACTTCTAATCTGGTGTGTGGGTGTATCTAGGCACACGGAAGAACGCTGTTTAAAATTGGGTCGCCACGTCAAAATCCAAGATGGCCGCCGCCATGTATGTCTGAATCTTGTGAGATGAATATGTTGAAAGATAAGCGAAGTACCAACTTCTAATTTGGTGTATGGGTGTATCTCAGCATAAGGAACACCGCTATTGTAAATTGAGTCGCCACGTCAAAATCCAAGATGGCCGCCACCATATATATGTCTGAACCTTGTGAGCGAAATATCATATCATAGCATGTTTTCTGCATGTTCCACTTTGTCAACTCACATCACTTCCCCGACGTGGGACCTAGGCGTAACGCTTGTTTAAATTATACAATGGACTACAAAATGTAAATGTTTCATGATATTTGTTATATTATATCACCTTTATCTATCAATATTGTTGAATTGAAGATCAAATAGCTGTATGTTGAAATATGTTGAAAAAGTCAAAACTTTACAAGGGGTGTACTTACTTTTTCACGTGACTGTATGTCACTAGTTCCACACAATTTACCAAATTGACCATATTTCTCCACCCACCTCGAGACTGTCATCCCAATGTTCTGCATGCAGGGTGAGGCATCGTTGTGCGTGCACCGGCCCTCGGATGGATGTTAAGCTGGAGGACTCATCTTTCAGCACTTGTCATTGGTGGGCATTAAGTATCCCATGGTGCAGTTTTTGGCAAAGAATATGTGAGCTTTCGCTTTCATCTTGAACAAATTCCAAATTCCTGTGTTGGTGGGGTTACCTTTCTGGGAGCCCATGATTATTTTATGGAGAACTAAGTTTGAAGGTGGATTTAGGTACCTTTTTTATTTTTATTTTTAATTTTTTTACACAGATTCGAGGCTCGTGTAAGAGCTAATACTTCAAACACAATGTCATGCACGGACACATAAAATATACAATAAAGGTAGCGGGAGACAAGAGGGAGAGGGAGAGTAAAGCATACAAGCACAACAACAGTAGAGAACAGGGACGTCATTGACAGTTCATGCTTTTGTATACAAAGTCAGTGTTTGTAACTTAAAACTGCATATACCTTGGGACATTATCTTTAAAATGAACTCCGACACACTTTACAAAACGATGGTGAACGGTAGCTAAGAGGCGTTTTCCAAATGGCCGCTAGGAGAATATTACATATGAGAAGAGCCTCCTGGCTGCTTCACTGATGGACCAATTGGAATGGGGAGAAGTGAAGGAGTACAAATTTACCTTTGCAAAGAGTGCTTTAATCTCAGTGTTGCCCAGGTAAAGACGAAAATTGTAATACCCTCTGCCACCACCACCAGATGGCGTTACATGGCACACATTTACATTTTGCCATCCCGGCCCTCCACTCCCCCATGTGAGGCCACGGCCACATAGCCTATGTTGCACCCCCCTCCCCCCCCCCCCTACAAAGTTGTATTTGTACCCTGAGTTTGGAGTTTGTAACTTAAAAGATATTGCCGTGCATAAGGAACAAAGGCAGACAGAGAACCACTGAGAGACAATTGTATGTATGTATATATATATATATATATATATATATATATATATATATATATATATATATATATATATATATATATATGTGTATATATATGTATGTGTATATATATGTATGTGTATATATATGTATGTATATATATATATATATATGTATATATATGTATGTATGTATGTATGTATGTATACACACACACTACATGGCCAAAAGTATGTGGACACCCGAACATCACACCTGTATGTGCTCGGCGAACATCTCATTCCAAAATCATGGGCATTAATATGGAGTTGGTCCCCCCTTTGCTGCTTTAACAGCTTCTACTCGCTTGGGAAGGTTTTCCACTGGATGTTGGAACATTGCTGCGGGGATTTGTTTCCATTCAGCCGCAAGGGCATTAGTGAGGTCGGGCACTGAATATATGAATGAACGTTTTAAGGCCATTTTCCCCGCTAGAGCGGTGGTTAGCCTTGCAGGCTCCATGACCTCATGGTTCCCTTTTTTTTTTGAGGCAATGTTTTTTATGTTCGGATGCCCTTCCTGACGCCAACCCTTAGTCACCTCTTATGATGTGCAGGGATATGGTGTACCTATTCTAAATCGGGGTACACACCGGGATCATTCATCCCAGCAAGCTGGTACTCAATTTGCCGACCTCGGAAGGATGACATGCTGAGTCAACCCCCCTGGCGTTAATTCAGCGATCGACCGGGATTCAAATTCAGGATACTAGGATCCCAAGCCTGTGCTCTCACTGCTAAGCCAACACCAGGCTAACTATTTGGCTAACAACACATCAACAGCACTGATGTTGGGCTATTGGGCCTGGCTCGCAGTCGGCGTTCCAATTCATCCCAAAGGTGTTTGATGGGGTTGAGGTCAGGGCTTTGTGCAGACCAGTCAAGTTCTTCCACACTGATCTCGACAACCATTTCTGTATGGACCTCGCTTTGTGCATGGGGGCATTGTCATGCTGAAACAGGAAAGGGCCTTCCCCAAACTGTTGCCACAAAGATGGAAACACACAATTGTCTAGTCTAGAATGTCATTGTATGCTGTAGTGTTAAAATTTCCCTTCACTGGAACTATGAGGCCTAGCCCGAACCATGAAAAACAGCCCCAGACCATTATTCCTCCCCCACCAAACTTTACAGTTGGTACTATGCATTCTGGCAGGTAGCGTTCTCCTGGCATCCACCAAACCCAGATTCGTCCGTCGGACTGACAGATGGTGAAGCATGATTCATCACTCCAGAGAACGCGTTTCCACTGCTCCAGAGTCAAATGGCGGCAAGCTTTACACCACTCCAGCCAATGCTTGGCATTGCGCATGGTGATCTTCGGTGTGTGTGGCTGCTCGGCCATGGAAACCCATTTCATGAAGCTCCCGACGAACATTTGTTGTGCTGATGTTGCTTTTAAAGGCAGTTTGGAACTCTGTGGTGAGTGTTGCAACCAAGAATTGACGATTTTTACGTGTTTCAGCACTCAGCAGTCCCGTTCTGCGAGCTTGTGTGGCCTACCACTTCACGGCTGAGCTGTTGTTGCTCCTCGACGTTTCCACTTCACAATAACAGCATTTACAGTTGACCAGGCAGCTCTAGCAGGGCAGAAATTTGACGAACTCACCTGTTGGAAAGGTGTCATCCTCTGATGGTGCCACGTTGAAAGTCACTGAGCTCTTCAGTATGGCCCATTCTACTGCCAATGTTTGTCGATGGAGATTGCATAGCTGTGTGCTTGATTTTACATACCTGTCAACAATGGGTGTGGCTGAAACAGCGGAATCCACCAATTAGAAGGGGTGTCCGCATACTTTTGGCCATGTAGTGTATATATATTGTTACGTGCTCCTCCCCGACCCCCTGGTTACGGTGTACCTCCGAGCCCCGAGAGGAGTCACGGCAGAAAAATGTGTTATTCTGTGTGTCAAAGATCAATGGAGAAGCCACCCTAATTGTTACTCACAAACAAATATTATATTAAGATCACACAAGAATAACAGTACAACAACAATAGTATTCAAAAGTAAAATCAATATGTCCTATGATGGTACCATCAGTTTTGTAATATATAACTCACTGTGCTCCAAGTGAGTGAAACAAGAACATTTCCCAATGTCTCTTATTCCCGGCTTAAAGACGAAGTTGATTCGCTCCAGCGATCGCCAGAACGATGTCCAATCGAGACCAGAATCCCGTGCTGATGGCAAGTACAGTCACACAGCCGAAGCTGTACAAAGGCGCACTCAAGGCGACTGGGAAATCCAAAGGTGCCCTTCAGGCAACTGAGAGATCACACCCTCGGGTATGGACGAATTAACCTTCAAAAAGCCATGTCACACACACACGCCCCAGATCGACGTCTGAATGCGGTGAAAATGGTCGAAAAGACCAAGTCCTGCGCGAGTCAAAATGGCCGATGACCCGCTCTTGAGACGTAACGGCCCGGCAATAATTCTCCTCGGTATCCACTGCCAAAAACCTGACACGCAGGTTGATCGGTCACAGCGATGACAACTCTGTCGCAGGAATCCCTTTCCCGGAAACCCGAAAGTTCGCTAGTGACTCTTGCTCGCCAACGTTCGCTCCAGACTGCAAGTAGCTCGGCTCCTTCTTGTCCGACTCACTCGCTCCGCCCTTTTTCTCCCTCTTCTTCCTCTTCGTCGTCCGGTTTCCTGTTTCTTTCAACATTAACTTTTTACCTTTTGAAAACAGTTCATTGACAATAAACCTTTTGAAAACAATAATAGTACATGGAATCAGAAATATTTACAGTGGATGCAAACCACCACAACGGAAGTGACGAATCCGTAACACTTCCCCCCCTCAAGAAAGAAAGTTTGAACATAGTGAAAACTTTCTTTGTAGGCAAAACTCTCCCAACAAACAAAAGTAAACTCACACCCCAAATCATCAATTCCCGTGAGCAACGATAATCAATATTTCCCAAAAATAAAGCAACAAAACTTCAAACAACCTACAGAGATTTCCAAAGTTAGTTCACTCTGGACAAAGCATCAGCAACGACATTGTCCCTGCCCTTTACATGCTCAATTTCCAAGTTGAACTCCTGCCAAGCCAAACTCCAGCTGAACAACCTCTGATTTTTACTTTTCATTTTTTTGAATGAAGGTTAAGGTGTTGCGATCAAAAATCCAAAGTAAAGCAAATCAATAGCACTTTTTTAGGGAGGCCCAGCTGAGAGCCAGGTTTCATGGTGGTTGGGTGGTGAGGCCTGGAAGTATTCACTACATGGACGCCTTTAGGAACGTGGAGTTCACGGTTAATCCATGTAGGAATCTTGGCTCGGCTGCTCCACAGCATTCAGTGCTTCAAACTCTTCCTAACTTTCATAATAATCACGGTTGGAGCGCTTGTCGCTGTAGTCACGTGAATAGCGGTCTCCTTCTCGGCCACTACCCTGATAATCATCCCTTCGGGAGCTGCCGTAACTCTGGGAGCCTCCATAGTAATCTCGACTGCGGCCACCACCAAAACGACTACTCCCACCCCAGGAGCCATATCCACCCCTGAAACTACCTCCACGTTTTCCTCCTCTGTAGCCCCTACGATGCCCATGGCCTGCCTTCTCTACTGTTATGGTCCGACCATCCAAATCCTTGCCATTCAAATCCTTTTCTGCATCTTTGGCATCCTTTGTGCTTTAAAACGTGACAAAGCCAAACCCTCTTGACTTTTGCGTCTACCTGTCTTTTATCAGCTGCACTTCCAAGAGTGGTCCATATTTGCCGAAGACAGAGTCCAGAACATCTTCCCTTGTTTTGAAGTTCAGTCCAACTACAAAGAGCATGTCAACATTGCCTCCATCCCTGACTTGTGTGTGCTGACACTTAGTTTCAGGGTACTTGACAAGAAGTGTCTGTGCAAAGCGTGACGTCAGTCCCTTCCTCTTCTCTTCAGAGCGCTTCCGACCCATAGCACGAGTCGCGGTACAGGATGGAAAGATACCCGGAATCTCCTGCTCTAACTGCGCAGCGTTATTTTCCATACTAGGCTTTTCAACAAACATTGGATTACCAGAAACTCGACCACCGGCCAAATCATTCCCGATAACAAAAGATATTCCCTCTACAGGTAGAGTGGCTTGTAAACCTACGGTGACCGGTCCTGACACCAAATCAGACTTTAAATGGATGACATGAAGTGGAGCTTTAACACAGCCACCAACCCCCTGTAAAAGAACACTCACACCAGTTGCCATCTTCTCTGACAATGGCAAAATGCCTTCAAGCATCAAAGATTGATGTGCTCCTGTGTCCCTCAGCCTCAATACCCTAACAGGTCTCTGGTTAGTCAAGTCTCCATCCAGTGACACAAACCCCTCTGAAATAAAAGGTTTGTAACCCTCTTGAATAAGGTCGTTCTGTGATGCCGTAACTTTGGCATGGGAACCTTCACAAGGCACTGTCCTCCAAGGACGATTTCTCGCATTTGCCAATGTATTCGGAGTTGTACTAGTCTGACTCCGCTCCTGATTTTTCCTTTTCAGGGCATAACATTGGGACATCAAATGTCCAGGTTTCTTGCAAAAAGCGCAAGTAGGCCCGGAGGAAAAACTTGTGGTCTGCCTCGGGCCCCCCGGAAGATAGGTCTGTCTTGGAACTGTAGTCTTCTGATCCCTAAAAGTCGCGGTATCAGATTTGTCCTCATAGTCATCTCTAGGCCACCCCCATGAATATTCGTTCTCCGCACCGTATGTACCATAACTCCCCTGGCGAACTCTAGGCGGGAAGTTAGGTGTGTGGAACCCCATCCTGTGTGTCAAGGCATAGTCATCTGCCACGGTTTTTGCCTCATACAACTCTGGTACCTTCTTTTCCTCCAGATGTACTTTAATGTCCTCGTGGACACACTGTTTGAATTCCTCCACCAAGATCAATTGTCGCAACAGTTTGAAGTCTTTCCCAATCCCCTTCGAATCACACCACCGATTAAACATGGTTTCCTTCATTCTTGCAAACTCCACATGGGTCTCACTTTCCCTCTTCCTGGCATTCCGAAATTTTTGCCGGTAAGCTTCAGGAACCAATTCATAGGCTTTGAGAATGGCTTTCTTCACTTCCTTATAATCTGTACATTTGTCAATCGGTAAAGCCGAAAATATATCTTGAGTTTTACCCACCAGAACACTTTGCACTAACATAGTCCAGGACCCCACAGGCCATTTTAGCATTTGAGCCACTTTCTCAAAGTGTAAAAAAAACTTGGCTACCTCCTTTTCATTGAAGGGTGGAACCAGCCTCACATGTCTTCCAACATCCCAGGTGTTCTGACTAGTTGTCGAACCAGCCGGCATGGATGCTACCTCTCCCCGTTCTCCCATTAATTCCAGCTCCTTGAGTTTAACTTCCTTCTGATACTCCATGTCATGTTCCTTTAACTCCCTTTCGGCTTTCCTTTCCTCTGCTCTTTCCTTTGCTCTTCTTTCTTCTTCAGCTCTCCTTTCCTCGGTTCTTCTCTCCTCGCGTTCTCGTTCCTGTTCTACTCTTGTTTCCTCGAGTTCTCTTGCAGCTCTCCTTTCCTCTGCTTTTAACCTTTCCTAGCTCGGCAGTTGCATCTCCATTTTCCGGAGCTCCACATTTTCTTTTTCCTCGGGTAACCAATCCAAGGCTACCTCTGTCCATGTTCCTTGTCCCACCAGAGATTCTACCACCAATGTCTGCATCTCTGCTTTCTTCATATTAACTCGGACCTCCAAGTTAAAATGTCTGGCCAATATCAAGAGTTCCGATTTTTTTAACTCTTGGAACTGTGCCTCATCAGGGGTGTTCTGCGTTAAACACCATGGTAACTATCAGTTAACACCTGTTAACCGTCACACAAAAATTTTTCCAATTTAAAAAAAAAAAAATTGGGAATGTTAGAAAAATTCCAAATTTGGCAATTTTGGGAATGTTAGGGAATTCTATCCCAGACGAGTGGTAGGGAATTTAATCCCAGATGAAGACCCAATTTCGAGCCCCCGAGCCAATTGGACGAGCCCCCAATTTCTGTTACGTGCTCCTCCCCGACCCCCTGGTCACGGTGTACCTCCGAGCCTCGAGAGGAGTCACGGCAGAAGAATGTATTATTCTGTGTGTCAAAGATCAATGGAGAAGCCCCCCCAATTGTTACTCACAAACAAATATTGAATTAAGATCACACAAAAATAACAGTACAACAACAATAGTATTCAAAAGTACAATCAATATGTCCTATGATGGTACCATCAGTTTTGTAATATATAACTCACTGTGCTCCAAGTGAGTGAAACAAGAACATTCCCCAATGTCTCTTGTTCCCGGCTTCAAGACGAAGTTGATTCGCTCCAGCGATCGCCTGAACGATGTCCAATCAAGACCAGAATCCCGTGCGGATTGCAAGTACAGTCACACAGCCGAAGCTGTACAAAGGCGCCCTCAAGGCGACTGGGAAATCCAAAGGCGCCCTTCAGGCGACTGAGAGATCACACCCTCGGGTATGGACGAATTAACCTTCAAAAGGCCACGTCACACACACGCCCCAGATCGACTTCTGAATGCGGTGAAAATGGTCGAAAAGACAAAGTCCTGCGCGAGTCAAAATGGCCGATGACCCGCTCTTGAGACGTAACGGCCCGGCGATAATACTCCTCGGAATCCACCGCCAAAAACCTGACACGCAGGTTGATCGGTTACAGCGATGACAACTCTGTCGCAGGAATCCCTTTCCCGGAAACCCGAAAGTTCGCTAGTGACTCTTGCTCGCCAACGTTCGCTCCAGACCGCAAGTAGCTCGGC